>NW_024608959.1:2500-5000 GCF_018296145.1 Oncorhynchus tshawytscha
CCAGAGAGAGAGAGACTGGGGATGGAGAGTGTCTACCCAGAGAGAGAGAGAGAGACTGAGGATGGAGAGTGTCTACCCAGAGAGAGAGAGAGACTGAGGATGGAGAGTGTCTACCCAGAGAGAGAGAGAGAGAGACTGAGGATGGAGAGTGTCTACCCAGAGAGAGAGAGAGAGAGACTGGGGATGGAGAGTGTCTACCCAGAGAGAGAGAGAGAGATAGACTGGGGATGGAGAGTGTCTACCCAGAGAGAGAGAGAGATAGACTGGGGATGGAGAGTGTCTACCCAGAGAGAGAGAGAGAGAGACTGAGGATGGAGAGTGTCTACCCAGAGAGAGAGAGACTGAGGATGGAGAGTGTCTACCCAGAGAGAGAGAGAGAGAGACTGAGGATGGAGAGTGACCCAGAGAGAGAGAGAGAGATAGACTGGGGATGGAGAGTGTCTACCCAGAGAGAGAGAGAGAGAGAGACTGAGGATGGAGAGTGTCTACCCAGAGAGAGAGAGAGAGAGACTGAGGATGGAGAGTGTCTACCCAGAGAGAGAGAGAGACTGAGGATGGAGAGTGTCTACCCAGAGAGATGAGAGAGAGACTGGGGATGGAGAGTGTCTACCCAGAGAGAGAGAGACTGGGAGGATGGAGAGTGTCTACCCAGAGAGAGAGAGATAGACTGGGGATGGAGAGTGTCTACCCAGAGAGAGAGAGAGAGAGACTGAGGATGGAGAGTGTCTACCCAGAGAGAGAGAGAGAGACTGAGGATGGAGAGTGTCTACCCAGAGAGAGAGAGAGAGAGACTGAGGACTGATGGAGAGTGTCTACCCAGAGAGAGAGGATGAGGAGAGTGTCTACCCAGAGAGAGAGAGAGAGAGAGACTGAGGATGGAGAGTGTCTACCCAGAGAGAGAGAGAGAGACTGAGGATGGAGAGTGTCTACCCAGAGAGAGAGAGAGAGAGACTGAGGATGGAGAGTGTCTACCCAGAGAGAGAGAGAGAGACTGAGGATGGAGAGTGTCTACCCAGAGAGAGAGAGAGAGAGACTGAGGATGGAGAGTGTCTACCCAGAGAGAGAGAGAGAGACTGAGGATGGAGAGTGTCTACCCAGAGAGAGAGAGAGACTGGAGGATGGAGAGTGTCTACCCAGAGAGAGAGAGAGAGAGACTGAGGATGGAGAGTGTCTACCCAGAGAGAGAGAGAGACTGAGGATGGAGAGTGTCTACCCAGAGAGAGAGAGACTGAGGATGGAGAGTGAGAGAGAGAGAGAGACTGAGGATGGAGAGTGTCTACCCAGAGAGAGAGAGAGACTGAGGATGGAGAGTGTCTACCCAGAGAGAGAGAGACTGAGGATGGAGAGAGAGAGAGAGAGACTGAGGATGGAGAGTGTCTACCCAGAGAGAGAGAGAGACTGAGGATGGAGAGTGTCTACCCAGAGAGAGAGAGACTGAGGATGGAGAGTGTCTACCCAGAGAGAGAGAGAGACTGAGGATGGAGAGTGTCTACCCAGAGAGAGAGAGACTGAGGATGGAGAGTGTCTACCCAGAGAGAGAGAGAGACTGGGGATGGAGAGTGTCTACCCAGAGAGAGAGAGAGAGACTGAGGATGGAGAGTGTCTACCCAGAGAGAGAGAGAGGAGGATGGATGGAGTGTCTAGAGAGAGAGAGAGAGAGAGACTGAGGATGGAGAGTGTCTACCCAGAGAGAGAGAGAGAGAGAGAGACTGAGGATGGAGAGTGTCTACCCAGAGAGAGAGAGAGAGACTGAGGATGGAGAGTGTCTACCCAGAGAGAGAGAGAGAGACTGAGGATGGAGAGTGTCTACCCAGAGAGAGAGAGAGAGACTGAGGATGGAGAGTGTCTACCCAGAGAGAGAGAGAGACTGAGGATGGAGAGTGTCTACCCAGAGACTGAGGATGGAGAGAGAGAGAGAGAGACTGAGGATGGAGAGTGTCTACCCAGAGAGAGAGAGAGAGAGAGAGAGACTGAGGATGGAGAGTGTCTACCCAGAGAGAGAGAGACTGAGGATGGAGAGTGTCTACCCAGAGAGAGAGAGAGAGAGAGAGAGACTGAGGATGGAGAGTGTCTACCCAGAGAGAGAGAGAGACTGAGGATGGAGAGTGTCTACCCAGAGAGAGAGAGAGACTGAGGATGGAGAGTGTCTACCCAGAGAGAGAGAGACTGAGGATGGAGAGTGTCTACCAGAGAGAGAGAGACTGAGGATGGAGAGTGTCTACCCAGAGAGAGAGAGAGACTGAGGATGGAGAGTGTCTACCCAGAGAGAGAGAGAGAGAGAGACTGGGGATGGAGAGTGTCTACCCAGAGAGAGAGACTGAGGATGGAGAGTGTCTACCCAGAGAGAGAGAGACTGAGGATGGAGAGTGTCTACCCAGAGAGAGAGAGAGAGAGAGACTGAGGATGGAGAGTGTCTACCCAGAGAGAGAGAGAGAGAGACTGAGGATGGAGAGTGTCTACCCAGAGAGAGAGACTGAGGATGGAGAGTGTCTACCCAGAG
>NW_024608959.1:15000-20000 GCF_018296145.1 Oncorhynchus tshawytscha
ACCACATAATGACAAAGATCACCACATAATGACAAAGATCACCACATAATGACAAAGATCACCACGTAATGACAAAGATCACCACATAATGACACAGATCACCACATAATGACAAAGATCACTGCATAATGACAAAGATTACCACGTAATGACAAAGATTACCACATAATGACAAAGATTACCACATAATGACAAAGATTACCACACAATGACAAAGATCACCACATAATGACAAAGATTACCACATAATGACAAAGATTACCACATAATGACACAGATCACCACATAATGACAAAGATCACTGCATAATGACACAGATCACCACATAATGACAAAGATCACCACATAATGACAAAGATCACCAGATACCACATGACAAAGATCACCACATAATGACAAAGATCACCACATAATGACAAAGATCATCAATGACAAAGATCATAATGACAAAGATCACCACATAATGACAAAGATCACCACATAATGACAAAGATCACCACATAATGACAAAGATTACCACATAATGACAAAGATCACCACATAATGACAAAGATCACCACATAATGACAAAGATCACCACATAATGACAAAGATCACCACATAATGACAAAGATCACCACATAATGACAAAGATCACCACATAATGACAAAGATCACCACATAATGACAAAGATCACCACGTAATGACAAAGATCACCACATAATGACAAAGATCACCACATAATGACAAAGATCACCACATAATGACAAAGATCACCACATAATGACAAAGATCACCACATAATGACAAAGATCACCACATAATGACAAAGTGAAAACACGTTTTAAGACATGTATTCAACATTAAACACAGAAATATCTCATTTACATAAGTATTTATACCCCTTAGTCAATACTTTGTAGAAGCACCTTTGGCAGCGATTACAGCTGTGAGTCTTTCTGGGTAAGTGTCTAAGAGTGATTAAACCTTTTAGGCTTTCTGGGTAAGTCTCTAAGAGCTATTACAGCTGTGAGTCTTTACACACCTGGATTGTACAACCAATTATACTTTTCAAAATTCTTCAAGCTCTGACAAATTGGTTGTTGATTGTTGCTAGAGAACCATTTTCAGATCTTGACATGTATTTTCAAGTAGATTTAGGTCAAAACTGTAACTCGGCCACTCAGCAACATTCACTGTCTTCTTGGTAAGCAACTCCAGTGTAGATTTGGCTTTGGTGTTGTAGGTTATTGTCCTGCTGAAAGGTGAATTCATCTCTCTGTCTGGTGGAAAGCAAACTGAACGATTACAAGCAGACCCATAAAACAAGAACTACCACAGTGCTTGAAAATATGGAGAGTTTTACTAATTGATGTGTTTTATTCAATTTGCCATAACGCTTTTGTATTCCGGACAAAAATTGAATTTCTTTGCTACATTTTTTGCAGATGTTTCTACAACTTGAGATGTTTCTACAACTTGAGGTGTTTCTACAACTTGATTGGAGTCCACCTGTGGTAAATTCAGTTGATTTGACATGATTTTGGAAAGGCACACACCTGTCGATACAGTGTATAAGGTCCCACATTTGACCGTCAGAGCAATAACCAAGTAATGAGAAAGAAGGAAATTGTCCATGGCTCTGAGACACGATTGCGTCGAGGCACAGATCTATGGACCAAAATATGTCTTCAGCATTGAAGGTCCCCAGGAACACAGAGGCCTTTGTCCTTCTTAAATGGAACAAGTTTGGAACCACCAAGATTCTTCCAAGAGCTGGCCGTCAGACCAAACTGAGCAATCTGGGGAGAAGGGCCTTGGTCAGGGAGATGACAAAGAACCCGATAGTCACTCTGAGAGAGCTCTAGGGTTCCTCTGTGGAGATGGGAGAATCTTCCAGAAGGCCAACCATCTCTGCAGCACTCCACCAATCAGGCCTTTATGGTAGAGTGGCCAGATGGAAGCCACTCCTCAGTAAAAGACAAATGACAGCCCACTTGGAGTTTGCCAAAAGGCACCTAAAGGACTAGAATTAGAAATAAGATTCTCTGGTCTGATGAAACCAAGATTGAACTCTTTAGCCTGAATGCCGAGCGTCACGTCTGGAGGAAACCTGGCACCATCCCTACGGTGAAGTATGGTGGTGGCAGCATCATGCTGTGAGGATGTTTTTCAGCAGCAGGGACTGGGAGACTAATCTGGATTAAGGCAAAGATGAACAGAGAAAAGTACAGAGATCCTTGATGAAAACCTGCTCCAGAGCACTCAAGATCTCAGACTGGGGTGCAGGTTCACCTTCCAGCAGGACAACGACCCTAACCACACAACCAAGACAACACAGGAGTGGCTTTGTGAAAAGTCTCTGAATGTCCTTGAGTGGCCCAGCCAGAGCCCGGACATGAACCTGAAGCATTTCTGGAGAGACCTGAAAATAGCTGTGCAACGCTCCCTATACTTATTTTCCACCATAATTTGCAAATAAATTCATAAAAAATCCTACAATGTGATTTTTTTTTCCTCATTTTGTCTGTCATAGTTGAAGTGTACCTATGATGAAAATTACAGGCCTCTCTCATCTTTTTAAGTGGGAGATCTTGCACAATTGGTGGCTGACTAACTACTTTTTTTTGCCCCACTGTATATATATATTTATATTTTTTTAAACCTATTTTTGCCTTGTCATTTTGAGGTATTGTGTGTAGATTGATGAGGGGAAAAAACTATTAAATCAATTTTAGAATGAGGCTGTAATGTAACAGTGTAAATATTCAAAGGGTCTGAATAACTGCTGTATTAAGGTTTCATATTATATAAACTCAACATTGAACACATTTCAAGTCTCTATCTGACATGGAACAGGTGTCTTCTTTTCTTTTAAGCGCACGACAACTTCCTGGTCTTTGAGGTGGAATCTGTGTTTGAAATTCACTTCTCGACTGATAGATAACTGTATATGTGGGGTACAGTGATATGGCAGTCATTCAAACATCACGTTAACTGTTGTTGGGAGGGGGAGTAAACACAAATACTGGCTCTGATTGGATGGTGTGGATTCCATCAGATCCCTCCATCAGATTCATCCATCAGATCCCTCCATCAGATTCCTACATCAGATCCCTCCATCAGATTCCTACATCAGATCCCTCCATCAGATTCCTACATCAGATCCCTCCATCAGATCCCTCCATCACATCCCTCCATCAGATCCCTCCATCAGATCCCTCCATCAGATGCCTCCATCATATTCCCTCCATCAGATCCCTCCATCAGATCCCTCCATCAGATCCCTCCATCAGATGACTCCATCACATTCCCTCCATCAGATCCCTCCAGTAGATCAACATGAACCCTGTATTCAGGGACTATATCCTTCTAGAGCAATCATGAACCCTGTATTCAGGGACTATATCCTTCTAGAGCATCATGAACCCTGTATTCAGGGACTATATCCTTCTAGAGCATCATGAACCCTGTATTCAGGGACTATATCCTTCTAGAGCAACATGAACCCTGTATTCAGCTCACAGGAAGTTGGGATTTTTTAAATCAAGAATCTCTCCTCTCCTGTGTTTTGTTATGACCCAGTTCTCAATAGACATCTGCTTAACACACACACACACACACACACACACACACACACACACACACACCACATACAGGATGACACCCCTCCTGGGGATAAGAGAGGAATGGAGAGAACGAATTTGGAGAGGAGAAGTGGAGATTTATTTATTTTATTTATTTCACCTTTATTTAACCAGGTAGGCCAGTTGAGAACAAGTTCTCATTTGCAACTGCGACCTGGCCAAGATAAAGCATAGCAGTGTGAACAGACAACACAGAGTTACACATGGAATAAACAATTAACAAGTCAATAACACAGTAGAAAACAAAGGGGGGAGTCTATATACAATGTGTGCAAAAGGCATGAGGAGGTAGACGAATAATTACAATTTTGCAGATTAACACTGGAGTGATAAATGATCAGATGGTCATGTACAGGTAGAGATATTGGTGTGCAAAAGAGCAGAAAAGTAAATAAATAAAAACAGTATGGGGATGAGGTAGGTGAAAATGGGTGGGCTATTTACCAATAGACTATGTACAGCAGCAGCGATTAGCTGCTCGGTTAGCTGCTCAGATAGCTGATGTTTGAAGTTGGTGAGGGAGATAAAAGTCTCCAACTTCAGCGATTTTTGCAATTCGTTCCAGTCACAGGCACCAGAGTACTGGAACGAAAGGCGGCCAAATGAGGTGTTGGCTTTAGGGATGATCAGTGAGATACACCTGCTGCAGCGCGTGCTACGGATGGGTGTTGCCATCGTGACCAGTGAACTGAGATAAGGCGGAGCTTTACCTAGCATGGACTTGTAGATGACCTGGAGCCAGTGGGTCTGGCGACGAATATGTAACGAGGGCCAGCCGCCTAGAGCATACAGGTCGCAGTGGTGGGTGGTATAAGGTGCTTTAGTGACAAAACGGATGGCACTGTGATAGACTGCATCCAGTTTGCTGAGTAGAGTGTTGGAAGCCATTTTGTAGATGACATCGCCGAAGTCGAGGATCGGTAGGATAGTCAGTTTTACTAGGGTAAGTTTGGCGGCGTGAGTGAAGGAGGCTTTGTTGCGGAATAGAAAGCCGACTCTTGATTTGATTTCCGATTGGAGATGTTTGATATGAGTCTGGAAGGAGAGTTTGCAGTCTAGCCAGACACCTAGGTACTTATAGATGTCCACATATTCAAGGTCGGAACCATCCAGGGTGGTGATGCTAGTCGGGCATGCGGGTGCAGGCAGCGATCGGTTGAAAAGCATGCATTTGGTTTTACTAGCGTTTAAGAGCAGTTGGAGGCCACGGAAGGAGTGCTGTATGGCATTGAAGCTTGTTTGGAGGTTAGATAGCACAGTGTCCAATGACGGGCCGAAAGTATATAGAATGGTGTCGTCTGCGTAGAGGTGGATCAGGGAATCGCCCGCAGCAAGAGCAACATCATTGATATATACAGAGAAAAGAGTCGGCC
>NW_024608959.1:25000-27500 GCF_018296145.1 Oncorhynchus tshawytscha
TAGATATATGATATAATAACAAACTGGTATGCCATCTGTAGATACATATAGATATATGATATAATAACAAACTGGTATGCCATCTGATAGATACATATAGATATATGATAACAAACTGGTATGCCATCTGTAGATTATAGATAATGATATAATAACAAACTGGTATGCCATCTGTAGATACATATAGATATATGATATAATAACAAACTGGTATGCCATCTGTAGATACATATAGATATATGATATAATAACAAACTGGTATGCCATCTGTAGATACATATAGATATATGATATAATAACAAACTGGTATGCCATCTGTAGATACATATAGATATATGATATAATAACAAACTGGTATGCCATCTGTAGATACATATAGATATATGATATAATAACAAACTGGTATGCCATCTGTAGATACATATGGATATAATAACAAACTGGTATGCCATCTGTAGATATATGATGATATAATAACAAACTGGTATGCCATCTGATATATGATATAATAACTGTAGATATATGATGATATAATAACAAACTGGTATGCCATCTGTAGATACATATAGATATATGATATAATAACAAACTGGTATGCCATATAGATATATGATATAATCTGGTATAGATACATATAGATATATGATATAATAACAAACTGGTATGCCATCTGTAGATACATATAGATATATGATATAATAACAAACTGGTATGCCATAGATACATATAGATATATGATATAATAACAAACTGGTATGCCATCTGTAGATACATATAGATATATGATATAATAACAAACTGGTATGCCATCTGTAGATACATATAGATATATGATATAATAACAAACTGGTATGCCATCTGTAGATACATATAGATATATGATATAATAACAAACTGGTATGCCATCTGTAGATACATATAGATATATGATATAATAACAAACTGGTATGCCATCTGTAGATACATATAGATATATGAATACATCTGTTCAATTACGAGTCTAGTTGGTTTCAGAAACGGAGCAGGTCTAATACCTTTCCGCTAGCCATGATTGGCTGAGATAATGAGAGGGCTAGCCATGATTGGCTGAGATAATGAGTGGGCTAGCCATGATTGGCTGAGATAATGAGTGGGCTAGCCATGATTGGCTGAGATAATGAGTGGGCTAGCCATGATTGGCTGTGATAATGAGTGGGCTAGCCATGATTGGCTGTGATAATGAGTGGGCTAGCCATGATTGGCTGAGATAATGAGTGGGCTAGCCATGATTGGCTGAGATAATGAGTGGGCTAGCCATGATTGGCTGAGATAATGAGTGGGCTGGACACACTAGCCATGATTGGCTGAGATAATGAGTGGGCTAGCCATGATTGGCTGAGATAATGAGTGGGCTAGCCATGATTGGCTGAGATAATGAGTGGGCTGCCATGATTGGCTGAGATAATGAGTGGGCTGGACACACTAGCCATGATTGGCTGAGATAATGAGTGGGCTAGCCATGATTGGCTGAGATAATGAGTGGGCTAGCCATGATTGGCTGAGATAATGAGTGGGCTGGACACGCTAGCCATGATTGGCTGAGATAATGAGTGGGCTGGACACGCTAGCCATGATTGGCTGAGATAATGAGTGGGCTAGCCATGATTGGCTGAGATAATGAGTGGGCTGGACATGCCGTGAGATCTGAGTGTGCCAGAGCGCAATAATAACTAACAAATTTACCAACAATAAACGTTGACAAAAAAAAGTAAATAAATTGTTGCCAGCAGCAACGTTGCCCAACACTCTGGTTAACATGATAACAGCCTAACCAGCTCTGCAAGGAGGAGGAAAATGGTCAGAATTTGGCTGTTTTCTCATTTGTGTCTTGAAATAGCTAGCAAGCTAGCCAACGTTAGCCAGTTAGCTTGGGTGCTGCTATCGGTCAGAACGCTTGGATCAACCCTACTTCTCTGGCCAGAACCTCTCTCCCTCAATGTGAGAGCGGGTTGAGAGTTTCAAGTTCCTTGTTGCCCACGTCACCAAAGAACTATCACGGTCCACACACACCAAGACAGTCGTGAAGAGGTCACTACAAAACCTATTCCCCCTCAGGAGACTGAAAAGATTTAGCATTGGTCCACCAAATTCTCAAAAGGTTCTACAGCTGCACCATCGAGAGCATCCTGACCGGTTGCAACACCACCTGGTATGGCAACTGCTCGGCATCTGACAGTAAGACACTACAGAGGGGAGTACGGTCCAGTACATCACTGGGGCCAAGCTTCTTGACATCCAGGACCTCTATACCAGGCGGTGTCAGAGGAAGGGCCCCTAAAAATGATCAACGACTCATGTCACTCAAGTCGTAGACTGCTACCGCACGGCAAGCGGTACCGGAGCATCTAGGACCAAAAGGTTCCTCAACAGCTTCTAGCCCCAAGCCATAAGACTGCTGAGCAATTCATCAAACAGCCACCCAGACTATTCACATTGTCCCCCCTCCCTTTGTTTTTACACT
>NW_024608959.1:32500-52500 GCF_018296145.1 Oncorhynchus tshawytscha
CATGGCACTTATCGTAAGAGTAGGGGTGTTAACCCCGGTGTCCTGGCTAAATTCCCAATCTGGCCCTCAAACCATCATGGTCACCTAATAATCCCCAGTTTACAATTGGCTCATTAATCCCCCTCCTCTCCCCTGTAACTATTCCCCAGGTCGTTGTCTAATCATCCCTCCTCTCTCCTGTAACTATTCCCCAGGTCGTTGTCTAATCATCCCTCCTCTCCCCTGTAACTATTCCCCAGGTCGTTGTCTAATCATCCCTCCTCTCCCCTGTAACTATTCCCCAGGTCGTTGTCTAATCATCCCTCCTCTCCCCTGTAACTATTCCCCAGGTCGTTGTCTAATCATCCCTCCTCTCCCCTGTAACTATTCCCCAGGTCGTTGCTGCAAATGAGAACATGTTCTCAGTCAACTTACCTGGTAAAATAACGGATAAATAAAAAATAAATAAATAAAAAATAAACAAGTGTAAGGGGATAAAGTATATGTACATAAAGATATATGAAAAATATATATATGAAATAATATGATATATGAATGAGTGATGGTACAGAGCGGCATAGGCATAGGCAAGATACAGTAGATGATATTGAGTACAGTATAGGCCCTAAATCTTGAGGAAGGCCCTAAATCTTGTCATAGATTCCATCCAACTTAGTCATAGACTGCTCTGTCTGCTATCGCATGGCAAGGGGGGAGTCTAACCAGACATCCAGTCATTGGCAGCAGAGAACTGGAAGGAAAGGCGACCAAAGGAGGAATTGGCTTTGGGGGTGACCAGTGAGAAATACCTGCTGAGGCGCGTGCTACGGGTGGGTGCCTCTATGGTGACCAGCGAGCTGAGATAAGGCGGGGCTTTACTAGCAGGGTCTCGTAGATGACCTGGAGCCAGTGGGTTTGGCGACGAGTGTGAAGCGAGGGCCAGCCAACGAGAGCATGGTGGGTCGTTTATGGGGCTTTGGTGACAAAACGTAGGGTATTGGAGGCTATTTTGTAAATGACATCGACGAAGTCGAGGATTGGTAGGATGGTCAGTTTTACAAGGGTATGTTTGGCAGCATGAGTGAAGGATGCTTTGTTTGCGAAATAGGAAGCCAATTCTAGATTTAACTTTGGATTGGAGATGTTTGATGTAGGTCTGAAAGGAGAGTTTACAGTCTAACCAGACACCTGGGTATTTGTAGTTGTCCACATATTCAGAACCATCCAGAGTAGTGATGCTATTCGGGCGGGCAGGTGCAGGCAGAGATCGGTTGAAGAGCATGCATTTAGTTTTACTTGCATTTAAGAGCAGTTGGAGGCCACGGAAGGAGAGTTGTATGGCATTGAAGCTTGCCTGGAGGGTTGTTAACACAGTGTCCAAAGAAAGGCCAGAAGTATTCATTTAGTTTTACATAGCGGAGAAGGTACGGTGGGATTCGAAATGGTCGGTAATCTATTTGTTAACATGGCTTTCGAAGACCTTAGAAAGACAGGGTAGGATAGATATAGGTCTGGAACAGTTTGGGTCTAGAGTGTCACCCCCTTTGAAGAGGGGGATGATCACGGCAGCTTTCAGACGATATGAAAGAGAGGTTGAACAGGCTATTAATTATAACTCTACCTAAAATATTACCTCGACCGGTGCAGATTGACTCTGGATTGTTATTTTACTGTTATTTATCTTTAAGTATTTGTTGGTTATGGGTTTGTAAGTGAGCATTTCACATTAAGGTCTACACCTGTTGTACTCTGGGTTTGTAACAGACTGATTGGTCAGCTATTTGACCAGTAACAGGAGCTTTACTATTCTTAGGTAGCATCATGTCTTTAGCTTCTCTTCAGGCCTGAGGGCACATGCTTTCCAGTCAGCTTAAATTGAAGATAAGGCAAATAGGAGTGGTAATATCGTCCACTATTATCCTCAGTAATCTTCCATCCAGGTTGTCAGACCCCGGTGGTTTTTCATTGTTGATAGACAACAATAATTGTTTAAAACCTCTTCCACACTGACTTTACAAAAAACTCAAATCACTACACTTGTCTTTCATAATATATACTTGGATGTGTAGTGTCAGCGTTTGTTTCTGGCACCTAAGTTTGCTTTTCTTGGCAATGAAAACAACAAAAAGTCATTAAAGTCGTTGTCAATATCAGTGGGTTTTGTGATGAATGAGCTTTTCTGATTAAATTAATGACGGAGCTGAGTTTGCCTTTTTTCCCCCCAAATTACATTCAAGGTGCTGAAAAGTTTTTTTCTGTCGTTCTTTATATAATTTATCTTTGTTTTCATCGTGTAGTTTCTTCTTTTTTTTGATTCAGTTTAGTCACATGACTTGATTCAGTTTAGTCACATGACTTGATTCAGTTTTAGTCACATGACTTGATTCAGTTTTAGTCACATGACTTGATTCAGTTTAGTCACATGACTTGATTCAGTTTAGTCACATGACTTGATTCAGTTTTAGTCACATGACTTGATTCAGTTTAGTCACATGACTTGATTCAGTTTAGTCACATGACTTGATTCAGTTTAGTCACATGACTTGATTCAGTTTTAGTCACATGACTTGATTCAGTTTTTGATTCAGTTTTAGTCACATGACTTGATTCAGTTTTAGTCACATGACTTGATTCAGTTTTAGTCACATGACTTGATTCAGTTTAGTCACATGATTCAGTTTGATGACTTGATTCAGTTTTAGTCACATGACTTGATTCAGTTTTAGTCACATGACTTGATTCAGTTTAGTCACATGACTTGATTCAGTTTAGTCACATGATTTGATTCAGTTTTAGTCACATGACTTGATTCAGTTTAGTCACATGACTTGATTCAGTTTTAGTCACATGACTTGATTCAGTTTAGTCACATGACTTGATTCAGTTTTAGTCACATGACTTGATTCAGTTTTTTGACTTGATTCAGTTTTAGTCACATGACTTGATTCAGTTTAGTCACATGACTTGATTCAGTTTAGTCACATGACTTGATTCAGTTTTAGTCACATGACTTGATTCAGTTTAGTCACATGACTTGATTCAGTTTAGTCACATGACTTGATTCAGTTTTATGACTTGATTCAGTTTAGTCACATGACTTGATTCAGTTTAGTCACATGACTTGATTCAGTTTAGTCACATGACTTGATTCAGTTTAGTCACATGACTTGATTCAGTTTAGTCACATGACTTGATTCAGTTTTCATGACTTGATTCAGTTTAGTCACATGACTTGATTCAGTTTAGTCACATGACTTGATTCAGTTTAGTCACATGACTTGATTCAGTTTAGTCACATGACTTGATTCAGTTTTAGTCACATGACTTGATTCAGTTTAGTCACATGACTTGATTCAGTTTAGTCACATGACTTGATTCAGTTTAGTCACATGACTTGATTCAGTTTTTAGATTCACATGACTTGATTCAGTTTTAGTCACATGACTTGATTCAGTTTTAGTCACATGACTTGAGTTTTCAGATTTTAGTCACATGACTTGATTCAGACTTTTAGTCACATGACTTGATTCAGTTTAGTCACATGACTTGATTCAGTTTAGTCACATGACTTGATTCAGATTTTTAGTCACATGACTTGATTCAGTTTAGTCACATGACTTGATTCAGTTTAGTCACATGACTTGATTCAGTTTTAGTCACATGACTTGATTCAGTTTTAGTCACATGACTTGATTCAGTTTAGTCACATGACTTGATTCAGTTTTAGTCACATGACTTGATTCAGTTTAGTCACATGACTTGATTCAGTTTAGTCACATGACTTGATTCAGTTTAGTCACATGACTTGATTCAGTTTAGTCACATGACTTGATTCAGTTTAGTCACATGACTTGATTCAGTTTTAGTCACATGACTTGATTCAGTTTTAGTCACATGACTTGATTCAGTTTTAGTCACATGACTTGATTCAGTTTAGTCACATGACTTGATTCAGTTTAGTCACATGACTTGATTCAGTTTTAGTCACATGACTTGATTCAGTTTAGTCACATGACTTGATTCAGTTTAGTCACATGACTTGATTCAGTTTTAGTCACATGACTTGATTCAGTTTTAGTCACATGACTTGATTCAGTTTAGTCACATGACTTGATTCAGTTTAGTCACATGACTTGATTCAGTTTTAGTCACATGACTTGATTCAGTTTTAGTCACATGACTTGATTCAGTTTTAGTCACATGACTTGATTCAGTTTTAGTCACATGACTTGATTCAGTTTTAGTCACATGACTTGATTCAGTTTAGTCACATGACTTGATTCAGTTTAGTCACATGACTTGATTGATTCAGACTTTTAGTCACATGACTTGATTCAGTTTTTAGTCACATGATGATTCTTGATTCAGTTTTAGTCACATGACTTGATTCAGTTTTAGTCACATGACTTGATTCAGTTTAGTCACATGACTTGATTCAGTTTAGTCACATGACTTGATTCAGTTTAGTCACATGACTTGATTCATGACTTGATTCAGTTTAGTCACATGACTTGATTCAGTTTTTTAGTCACATGACTTGATTCAGATTTTAGTCACATGACTTGATTCAGTTTAGTCACATGACTTGATTCAGTTTAGTCACATGACTTGATTCAGTTTAGTCACATGACTTGATTCAGTTTAGTCACATGACTTGATTCAGTTTAGTCACATGACTTGATTCAGTTTTAGTCACATGACTTGATTCAGTTTAGTCACATGACTTGATTCAGTTTAGTCACATGACTTGATTCAGTTTAGTCACATGACTTGATTCAGTTTTAGTCACATGACTTGATTCAGTTTAGTCACATGACTTGATTCAGTTTAGTCACATGACTTACCAACTTTACATTTTCCAATCGGTTGTTTGCACTTATTTGTCATTTCCTTTTTGTGCAGCGTCTGGTTGCTCGTTATTACCATTAGACACAGACAGATATTCTTCACACCAACAACATGGGCTCTCAGGGGGCGCAGCGGACTAAGGCACTGCACTAGAGGATCACTACAGACACCTCACACCAACAACATGGGCTCTCAGGGGCGCAGCGGACTAAGGCACTGCACTAGAGGATCACTACAGACACCTCACACCAACAACATGGGCTCTCAGGGGGCGCAGCGGACTAAGGCACTGCACTAGAGGATCACTACAGACACCTCACACCAACAACATGGGCTCTCAGGGGCGCAGCGGACTAAGGCACTGCACTAGAGGATCACTACAGACACCTCACACCAACAACATGGGCTCTCAGGGGCGCAGCGGACTAAGGCACTGCACTAGAGGATCACTACAGACACCTCACACCAACAACATGGGCTCTCAGGGGCGCAGCGGACTAAGGCACTGCACTAGAGGATCACTACAGACACCTCACACCAACAACATGGGCTCTCAGGGGCGCAGCGGACTAAGGCACTGCACTAGAGGATCACTACAGACACCTCACACCAACAACATGGGCTCTCAGGGGCGCAGCGGACTAAGGCACTGCACTAGAGGATCACTACAGACACCTCACACCACAACATGGGCTCTCAGACCCTGGGGCGCAGCGGACTAAGGCACTGCACTAGAGGATCACTACAGACACCTCACACCAACAACATGGGCTCTCAGGGGGCGCAGCGGACTAAGGCACTGCACTAGAGGATCACTACAGACACCTCACACCAACAACATGGGCTCTCAGGGGCGCAGCGGACTAAGGCACTGCACTAGAGGATCACTACAGACACCTCACACCAACAACATGGGCTCTCAGTTCAGCGGACTAAGGCACTGCACTAGAGGATCACTACAGACACCTCACACCAACAACATGGGCTCTCAGGGGGCGCAGCGGACTAAGGCACTGCACTAGAGGATCACTACAGACACCTCACACCAACAACATGGGCTCTCGGATGGTGCAGCTGTCTAATACATCCCAGTGCTAGAGGAATCACTACAGACCCTGGTTCAGTGGTCTAAGACATCTCAGTACTAGAGGATCACTACAGACCCTGGTTCAGTGGTCTAAGACATCTCAGTTCTAGAGGAGTCACTACAGACCCTGGTTCAGTGGTCTAAGACATCTCAGTACTAGAGGATCACTACAGACCCTGGTTCAGTGGTCTAAGACATCTCAGTACTAGAGGATCACTACAGACCCTGGTTCAGTGGTCTAAGACATCTCAGTACTAGAGGAGTCACTACAGACCCTGGTTCAGTGGTCTAAGACATCTCAGTACTAGAGGATCACTACAGACCCTGGTTCAGTGGTCTAAGACATCTCAGTACTAGAGGAGTCACTACAGACCCTGGTTCAGTGGTCTAAGGCATCTCAGTACTAGAGGGTCACTACAGACCCTGGTTCAGTGGTCTAAGGCATCTCAGTACTAGAGGGTCACTACAGACCCTGGTTCAGTGGTCTAAGACATCTCAGCACTAGAGGGTCACTACAGACCCTGGTTCAGTGGTCTAAGACATCTCAGTACTAGAGGAGTCACTACAGACCCTGGTTCAGTGGTATAAGATATCTCAGTACTAGACGAGTCACTACTGACCCTGGTTCAGTGGTCTAAGGCATCTCAGTACTAGAGGATCCCTACAGACCCTGGTTCCAATCCAGGCTGTATCACAACCGGCCGAGATTGGGAGTCCCATAGGGTTGCGCACAATTGCCCCAGCATTGTCTGGGTTTGGCCAGGGTAGTCCATCATTGTAAATAAGAATTTGTTCTTAACTGACTTGCCTAGATAAACAAAGGTTACATTTATTTACAAAATAAACATAGAAATCACTACAAAGCTTATTATATGACCTCTTATACACAATATTACACCTTTGGAACATCCCATGGATGTGGATACTGCTTTTAAACAAATTTTTGCATTAGAAAAGACATGATCGTTGAGGATTTCATTCCTGTACTGTTTGCAACTACCCGGGTTGGTTGAATGATAACCTGAACCAGGTTGCACTAGTTACAGTTTGAATCTTTCTCTTGAGTGGGCAGCTTGATGAGAGCCAGTCAATATTTAAAATCACCCAGAAAATATACCTCTCTGTTGATATCACAGACATTATCAAGCATTTCACACGTTATCCAGATACTGACTGTTAGCACTTGGTGGTCTATAGCAGCTTCCCACTAGAATGGGCTTTGGGTGAGGCAGATGAACCTGTAGCCATTATTACAGCAACAGTATTTAACATGAGATCCTCTCTAATCTTTACAGGAATGTGGTTCTGAATATAAACGGCAACACCTCCACCTTTGGCATTTCTGTATTTTCTAGTAAATGTTATAACCTTGTATTGCCACCACTGTATCATCAAAGGTGAGTTTCAGATATAGTCAGAATATGAATGTCATCTGTTACTAGCAAGTTATATATACAGTGGGGCAAAAAAGTATTTAGTCAGCCACCAATTGTGCAAGTTCTCCCACTTAAAAATATGAGAGAGGCCTGTAATTTTCATCATAGGTACACTTCAACTATGACAGACAAAATGAGAAAAAAAATTCCAGAATATCACATTGTAGGATATTTTATGAATGTATTTGTAAATTATGGTGGAAAATAAGTAAGTATTCTTAATAAGTATTCTTAATAAGTATTCTTAATAAGTATTCTTAATAAGTATTATTACTTATTTAGTATTCTTATTTAGTATTCTTATTTAGTATTCTTATTTAGTATTCTTATTTAGTATTCTTATTTAGTATTCTTAATACGTATTCTTATTTAGTATTCTTATTTAGTATTCTTATTTAGTATTCTTATTTAGTATTCTTATTTAGTATTCTTAATAAGTATTCTTATTTAGTATTCTTATTTAGTATTCTTATTTAGTATTCTTATTTAGTATTCTTATTTAGTATTCTTAATAAGTATTCTTATTTAGTATTCTTATTTAGTATTCTTATTTAGTATTCTTATTTAGTATTCTTATTTAGTATTCTTAATAAGTATTCTTATTTAGTATTCTTATTTAGTATTCTTATTTAGTATTCTTATTTAGTATTCTTATTTAGTATTCTTATTTAGTATTCTTATTTAGTATATATCTACCGGGTCATTGCAGAACTTGGACACTGTCTCTTTAAATCCTAATTTGACTTTGGCGCTGGTCATGTTGTTCTTCACATTATCGTCTCTGGCAAACACACCCTAAATCAAATAAAATCAACGTTGATTTGTCACATGCATAGACTACAGAAGGTGTAAACAGTACAGTGAAATGAATATTTACATAGTGGAGTCTTTTGTTTTAGACAAGTAGCTAGCTAGCTAAATAATCAAATCAAATCAAATAAAATGTATTTATATAGCCCTTCGTACATCAGCTGTTATCTCAAAGTGCTGTACAGAAACCCAGCCTAAAACCCCAAACAGCAAGCAATGCAGGAGTAGAAGCACGGTGGCTAGGAAAAACTCCCTAGAAAGGCCAAAACCTAGGAAGAAACCTAGAGAGGAACCAGGCTATGTGGGGTGGCCAGTCCTCTTCTGGCTGTGCCGGGTGGAGATTATAACAGAACATGGCCAAGATGTTCAAATGTTCATAAATGACCAGCATGGTCGAATAATAGTAAGGCAGAACAGTTGAAACTGGAGCAGCAGCACGGCCAGGTGGACTGGGGACAGCAAGGAGTCATCATAATGAACCGTAATCTCAACTCGTAACGCTAATACCCCTGCATGAATCTGCAGGTAGGAAACCAACTATAATCAGTGTTAGCTAGCCAGCTAACATTAGGCTACAACTAGCAATGCATGAATCTGCAGGTAGGAAACCAACTATAATCAATGTTAGCTAGCCAGCTAACATTAGGCTACAACTAGCAATGCAAATGGATCTGAGATACGAATATTATTACTACAAGGATCATACACATAACGTTAGCGAGCGAGCCAGACAGCTAGCGAGCCAGACAGCTAGCGAGCCAGACAGCTAGCGAGCCAGACAGCTAACCAGACAGACAGCTAATGTTAGCTGGCTAGCTGACAGTACGTTTTAACTTCGAATGACAACGACTTCCTGACATTCGCCTCGTTTCCTGAAACAAGTCACATCAGTATGTTTATTTGAATGGCCCAGGTACCCATATCAGTCTCCGCCCATCACTGTAAATCATTTTTTGTTGAAGTCAGCTGACCTGTCTGAGAGCGACAGGCTGAGTGTGGTCTCCTGTTTAATACAGTCTCCTCCATAAGGCTGATCAGTGTTTAATACAGTCTCCTCCATAAGGCTGATCAGTGTTTAATACAGTCTCCTCCATAAGGCTGATCAGTGTTTAATACAGTCTCCTCCATAAGGCTGATCAGTGTTTAATACAGTCTCCTCCATAAGGCTGATCAGTGTTTAATACAGTCTCCTCCATAAGGCTGATCAGTGTGGTCTCCTGTAGTCTCCTCCATAAGGCTGATCAGTGTTTAATACAGTCTCCTCCATAAGGCTGATCAGTGTTTAATACAGTCTCCTCCATAAGGCTGATCAGTGTTTAATACAGTCTCCTCCATAAGGCTGATCAGTGTTTAATACAGTCTCCTCCATAAGGCTGATCATTGTGGTCTCCTGTTTAATACAGTCTCCTCCATAAGGCTGATCATTGTGGTCTCCTGTTTAATACAGTCTCCTCCATAAGGCTGATCATTGTGGTCTCCTGTTTAATACAGTCTCCTCCATAAGGCTGATCAGTGTTTAATACAGTCTCCTCCATAAGGCTGATCAGTGTGGTCTCCTGTTTAATACAGTCTCCTCCATAAGGCTGATCAGGGTTTAATACAGTCTCCTCCATAAGGCTGATCAGTGTTTAATACAGTCTCCTCCATAAGGCTGATCAGTGTGGTCTCCTGTAGTCTCCTCCATAAGGCTGATCAGTGTTTAATACAGTCTCCTCCATAAGGCTGATCAGTTTTAATACAGTCTCCTCCATAAGGCTGATCAGTGTTTAATACAGTCTCCTCCATAAGGCTGATCAGTGTGGTCTCCTGTAGTCTCCTCCATAAGGCTGATCAGTGTTTAATACAGTCTCCTCCATAAGGCTGATCATTGTGGTCTCCTGTTTAATACAGTCTCCTCCATAAGGCTGATCAGTGTGGTCTCCTGTTTAATACAGTCTCCTCCATAAGGCTGATCAGTGTTTAATACAGTCTCCTCCATAAGGCTGATCAGTGTTTAATACAGTCTCCTCCATAAGGCTGATCAGTGTTTAAACCAGTCTCCTCCATAAGGCTGATCAGTGTGGTCTCCTGTAGTCTCCTCCATAAGGCTGATCAGTGTTTAATACAGTCTCCTCCATAAGGCTGATCAGTGTGGTCTCCTGTAGTCTCCTCCATAAGGCTGATCAGTGTTTAATACAGTCTCCTCCATAAGGCTGATCATTGTGGTCTCCTGTTTAATACAGTCTCCTCCATAAGGCTGATCAGTGTGGTCTCCTGTTTAATACAGTCTCCTCCATAAGGCTGATCAGTGTTTAATACAGTCTCCTCCATAAGGCTGATCAGTGTTTAATACAGTCTCCTCCATAAGGCTGATCAGTGTTTAATACAGTCTCCTCCATAAGGCTGATCAGTGTGGTCTCCTGTAGTCTCCTCCATAAGGCTGATCAGTGTTTGATACAGTCTCCTCCATAAGGCTGATCAGTGTTTAATACAGTCTCCTCCATAAGGCTGATCAGTGTTTAATACAGTCTCCTCCATAAGGCTGATCAGTGTTTAATACAGTCTCCTCCATAAGGCTGATCAGTGTTTAATACAGTCTCCTCCATAAGGCTGATCAGTGTGGTCTCTTGTTTAATACAGTCTCCTCCATAAGGCTGATCAGTGTTTAATACAGTCTCCTCCATAAGGCTGATCAGTGTTTAATACAGTCTCCTCCATAAGGCTGATCAGTGTGGTCTCCTGTTTAATACAGTCTCCTCCATAAGGCTGATCAGTGTTTAATACAGTCTCCTCCATAAGGCTGATCAGTGTTTAATACAGTCTCCTCCATAAGGCTGATCATTGTGGTCTCCTGTTTAATACAGTCTCCTCCATAAGGCTGATCAGTGTTTAATACAGTCTCCTCCATAAGGCTGATCAGTGTGGTCTCCTGTAGTCTCAGTCTCCATAAGGCTGATCAGTGTTTAATACAGTCTCCTCCATAAGGCTGATCAGTGTTTAATACAGTCTCCTCCATAAGGCTGATCAGTGTTTAATACAGTCTCCTCCATAAGGCTGATCAGTGTTTAATACAGTCTCCTCCATAAGGCTGATCAGTGTTTAATACAGTCTCCTCCATAAGGCTGATCAGTGTTTAATACAGTCTCCTCCATAAGGCTGATCAGTTTTTAATACAGTCTCCTCCATAAGGCTGGTCAGTGTTTAATACAGTCTCCTCCATAAGGCTGATCAGTGTTTAATACAGTCTCCTCCATAAGGCTGATCAGTGTTTAATACAGTCTCCTCCATAAGGCTGATCAGTGTTTAATACAGTCTCCTCCATAAGGCTGATCAGTGTTTAATACAGTCTCCTCCATACGGCTGATCAGTGTTTAATACAGTCTCCTCCATAAGGCTGATCAGTGTTTAATACAGTCTCCCCATAGGGCTGATCAGTGTTTAATACAGTCTCCTCCATAAGGCTGATCAGTGTGGTCTCCTGTTTAATACAGTCTCCTCCATAAGGCTGATCAGTGTTTAATACAGTCTCCTCCATAAGGCTGATCAGTGTTTAATACAGTCTCCTCCATACGGCTGATCAGTGTTTAATACAGTCTCCTCCATAAGGCTGATCAGTGTTTAATACAGTCTCCTCCATAAGGCTGGTCAGTGTTTAATACAGTCTCCTCCATAAGGCTGGTCAGTGTTTAATACAGTCTCCTCCATAAGGCTGATCAGTGTTTAATACAGTCTCCTCCATAAGGCTGATCAGTGTGGTCTCCTGTTTAATACAGTCTCCTCCATAAGGCTGATCAGTGTTTAATACAGTCTCCTCCATAAGGCTGATCAGTGTTTAATACAGTCTCCTCCATAAGGCTGATCAGTGTTTAATACAGTCTCCTCCATAAGGCTGATCAGTGTTTAATACAGTCTCCTCCATAAGGCTGATCAGTGTTTAATACAGTCTCCTCCATAAGGCTGATCAGTGTTTAATACAGTCTCCTCCATAAGGCTGATCAGTGTTTAATACAGTCTCCTCCATAAGGCTGATCATTGTTTAATACAGTCTCCTCCATAAGGCTGATCAGTGTTTAATACAGTCTCCTCCATAAGGCTGATCAGTGTGGTCTCCTGTAGTCTCCTCCATAAGGCTGATCAGTGTTTAATACAGTCTCCTCCATAAGGCTGATCAGTGTTTAATACAGTCTCCTCCATAAGGCTGATCAGTGTTTAATACAGTCTCCTCCATAAGGCTGATCAGTGTTTAATACAGTCTCCTCCATAAGGCTGATCAGTGTTTAATACAGTCTCCTCCATAAGGCTGATCAGTGTGGTCTCCTGTTTAATACAGTCTCCTCCATAAGGCTGATCAGTGTTTAATACAGTCTCCTCCATAAGGCATGAGGCTGATCAGTGTTTAATACAGTCTCCTCCATAAGGCTGATCAGTGTTTAATACAGTCTCCTCCATAAGGCTGATCAGTGTTTAATACAGTCTCCTCCATAAGGCTGATCAGTGTTTAATACAGTCTCCTCCATAAGGCTGATCAGTGTTTAATACAGTCTCCTCCATAAGGCTGATCAGTGTTTAATACAGTCTCCTCCATAAGGCTGATCAGTGTTTAATACAATCTCCTCCATAAGGCTGATCAGTGTTTAATACAGTCTCCTCCATAAGGCTGATCAGTGTGGTCTCCTGTTTAATACAGTCTCCTCCATAAGGCTGATCAGTGTTTAATACAGTCTCCTCCATAAGGCTGATCAGTGTTTAATACAGTCTCCCATAAGGCTGATCAGTGTGGTCTCCTGTTTAATACAGTCTCCTCCATAAGGCTGATCAGTGTTTAATACAGTCTCCTCCATAAGGCTGATCAGTGTTTAATACAGTCTCCTCCATAAGGCTGATCATTGTGGTCTCCTGTTTAATACAGTCTCCTTCATAAGGCTGATCAGTGTTTAATACAGTCTCCTCCATAAGGCTGATCAGTGTGGTCTCCTGTAGTCTCCTCCATAAGGCTGATCAGTGTTTAATACAGTCTCCTCCATAAGGCTGATCAGTGTTTAATACAGTCTCCTCCATAAGGCTGATCAGTGTTTAATACAGTCTCCTCCATAAGGCTGATCAATGTTTAATACAGTCTCCTCCATAAGGCTGATCAGTGTTTAATACAGTCTCCTCCATAAGGCTGATCAGTGTTTAATACAGTCTCCTCCATAAGGCTGATCAGTTTTTAATACAGTCTCCTCCATAAGGCTGGTCAGTGTTTAATACAGTCTCCTCCATAAGGCTGATCAGTGTTTAATACAGTCTCCTCCATAAGGCTGATCAGTGTTTAATACAGTCTCCTCCATAAGGCTGATCAGTGTTTACAGTCTCCTCCATAAGGCTGATCAGTCTCCTCCATAAGGCTGATCAGTGTTTAATACAGTCTCCTCCATAAGGCTGATCAGTGTTTAATACAGTCTCCTCCATAAGGCTGATCAGTGTTTAATACAGTCTCCTCCATAAGGCTGATCAGTGTTTAATACAGTCTCCTCCATAAGGCTGCTCAGTGTTTAATACAGTCTCCTCCATAAGGCTGATCAGTGTTTAATACAGTCTCCTCCATAAGGCTGATCAGTGTTTAATACAGTCTCCTCCATAAGGCTGATCAGTGTTTAATACAGTCTCCTCCATAAGGCTGATCAGTGTTTAATACAGTCTCCTCCATAAGGCTGATCAGTGTTTAATACAGTCTCCTCCATAGGGCTGATCAGTGTTTAATACAGTCTCCTCCATAAGGCTGATCAGTGTGGTCTCCTGTTTAATACAGTCTCCTCCATAAGGCTGATCAGTGTTTAATACAGTCTCCTCCATAAGGCTGATCAGTGTTTAATACAGTCTCCTCCATACGGCTGATCAGTGTTTAATACAGTCTCCTCCATAAGGCTGATCAGTGTTTAATACAGTCTCCTCCATAAGGCTGATCAGTGTTTAATACAGTCTCCTCCATAAGGCTGATCAGTGTTTAATACAGTCTCCTCCATAAGGCTGATCAGTGTTTAATACAGTCTCCTCCATAAGGCTGATCAGTGTTTTATACAGTCTCCTCCATAAGGCTGATCAGTGTGGTCTCCTGCAGTCTCCTCCATAAGGCTGATCAGTGTTTAATACAGTCTCCTCCATAAGGCTGATCAGTGTTTAATACAGTCTCCTCCATAAGGCTGATCAGTGTTTAATACAGTCTCCTCCATACGGCTGATCATTGTGGTCTCCTGTTTAATACAGTCTCCTCCATAAGGCTGATCAGTGTTTAATACAGTCTCCTCCATACGGCTGATCATTGTGGTCTCCTGTTTAATACAGTCTCCTCCATAAGGCTGATCAGTGTTTAATACAGTCTCCTCCATAAGGCTGATCAGTGTTTAATACAGTCTCCTCCATAAGGCTGATCAGTGTTTAATACAGTCTCCTCCATAAGGCTGATCAGTGTTTAATACAGTCTCCTCCATAAGGCTGATCAGTGTTTAATACAGTCTCCTCCATAAGGCTGATCAGTGTTTAATACAGTCTCCTCCATAAGGCTGATCAGTGTTTAATACAGTCTCCTCCATAAGGCTGATCAGTGTTTAATACAGTCTCCTCCATAAGGCTGATCAGTGTGGTCTCCTGTAGTCTCCTCCATAAGGCTGATCAGTGTTTTATACAGTCTCCTCCATAAGGCTGATCAGTGTTTAATACAGTCTCCTCCATAAGGCTGGTCAGTGTTTAATACAGTCTCCTCCATAAGGCTGGTCAGTGTTTAATACAGTCTCCTCCATAAGGCTGATCAGTGTTTAATACAGTCTCCTCCATAAGGCTGATCAGTGTTTAATACAGTCTCCTCCATAAGGCTGATCAGTGTTTAATACAGTCTCCTGCATACATGTGTTTGTGGATTTTTTTTGTTTTTTGTGTGTGTTTGTGTCATAGAGTGGTCATAGAGTGGTCATAGAGTGGTCATAGAGTGGTCATAGAGCAGTCATAGAGTGGTCATAGAGTGGTCATAGAGCAGTCATAGAGTGGTCATAGAGCAGTCATAGAGTGGTCATAGAGTGGTCATAGAGCAGTCATAGAGTGGTCATAGAGTGGTCATAGAGTGGTCATAGAGTGGTCATAGAGCAGTCATAGAGTGGTCATAGAGTGGTCATAGAGTAGTCATAGAGTGGTCATAGAGCAGTCATAGAGCGGTCATAGAGTGGTCATAGAGTGGTCATAGAGTGGTCATAGAGCAGTCATAGAGTGATCATAGAGTGGTTGTAGTGGTCATACAGATATCTCTATCTTAAAACAGACACACGCTCGCTTCCAATCCAGCCAAATTAACACCTCTGTCTTGCTCGAGTGGTTGTCGTCAAACGACTTATATTTAATTAGCGATGATTGAGCACACACACACACACACACACAAACACACACACACAGACAAACAGACACACACGCACGCACACACACGCAGACACACACCCACACACACACACACACAGACACACGCACACACACACACACACACACACAGACACACAGACACCAAGCGTAGCACACTTGACCTCTGATTGTGTTTGATTAGCGACATGGCTATATCAGCAATTAGGTTTCGTTAGTGATTAGAGTGATTGTGTAATGATCAATTAGACCTGCGTTAGCGTTAGCATTATGAACCCTTGCGACTGGCTAACCTGATATCATTTGATTAGGCAGCATGCTAACGTCGCGCTAACAGCGTACTTCAAAGCAGCATGTCGGTCAGAATAACCAGCTATCTGTTTTTAGGTTAGCGTGTTCTGTTCAGGGGTTTCTTCTACTTCAGAAAATAGAACAAACAAGAGAGAGTAGAGCGAGATAGAGAGCGGGAGAGAGAGAGAGAAAGAGAGTAGAGTGAGAGAGAGAGTGAGAGAGAGCGAGAGAGTAGAGAGAGTAGAGAGAGAGAGAGAGAGAGAGAGAAGTAGAGAGAGAGAGAGAGAGAGAGAAACAGAAAGAGAGAGAGAGAGAGAGAGAGAGGGAGAGTGTGTGAGAGAGAGAGAGAGAGAGAGAGAGAGAGAGAGAGAGAAGAGAACAGAAAAGAGAGAGAGAGAGAGAGAGAGAGTAGAGCGAGAGAGAGAGAGAGAGAGAGAGAGAGAGTGACCTGGCTGCACTATATAGGGTACAGCTATTTTGGCTGCAGAACTACGTTTTTCTGGAGTCTAAATGTGTCCCATCAGCTGACTGCTTCCCCTATGAGGATCCCATTAATCATGTCTTCATGACTGTGTCCTAGTAATTCATTACCTTTAGACACCCAGATCACACACACCTAGGGATAGATTACTCTGTGCTGTGGATACGAATGCTAAGAGGAGACACTTATCTTTCAATAGCTCTCAATATCTTTCTCTCTATCCCCTTTATTTCTTTCTCTCACTCTCTCCCCTCAAATCTCCTCTCTCTTCCTCTGATTCTCTCTCGTTCTGTTTCTCTCTCCCTCGCTCTACTCTCTGTCAATTCAATTCAAGGGCTTTATTGGGAAACATGTGTTAACATTGCCAAAGCAAGTGAGGTAGACAACATACAAAGTGAAATAAACAATAAAAATTAACAGTAGACATCACACATACAGAAGTCTCTCTCTCGCTTTCTCACTCTCTCTCTCTCTCCCTGTCTCTCTCTCTCCCTGTCTCTCTCTCTCTCTCTCTCTCTCTCTCTCTCTCTCTCTCTCTCTGTCTCTCTCTCTCTCTCTCCCTGTCTCTCTCTCTCTCTCTCTCCTCTCTCTCCTCTCTCTCTCCCTGTCTCTCTCTCTCTCTCTCTCCCTCTCCCTGTCTCTCTCTCTCTCTCCCCTCTCTCTCTCTCTCTCTCCTCTCCCTCTCTCTCTCTCCCTCTCCCTCTCTCTCTCCCTCTCCCTGTCTCTCTCTCTGTCTCTCTCCCTCTCCCTGTCTCTCTCTCCCTCTCCCTGTCTCTCTCTCTAACTCTCCCTCTCCCTGTCTCTCTCTCTAACTCTCCCTCTCCCTGTCTCTCTCTCTTTCCGTCTCTCAATATCAAAAGCCTCTATTGGCATGGAGTGTGTGACCACATTCATTGCCAAAGAAAACATAGACATGTATCAAATCAATGATATGGTTAGTCGTTCCACTGCCTGTCCCTACGGGTGTGGCAGGAAGATACACAATTTGTCAGCTAATAGGTGCTGCATTGTCTCCTTTTCTGTCATTGTTTATTTGTTACACTATTTGTTTTCAGTTTTAGGAGAAGAAAAAGAAAATAGCCCATAAATCTGTATAGTTCTAACAGTGTAGGAGACCTGTCTCTAAAGGCAGAGATTACAGCCTGTCCTGTATAGTTCTAACAGTGTAGGAGACCTGTCTCTAAAGGCAGAGAGATTACAGCCTGTCCTGTATAGTTCTAACAGTGTAGGAGACCTGTCTCTAAGGGCAGAGATTACAGCCTGTCCTGTATAGTTCTAACAGTGTAGGAGACCTGTCTCTAAAGGCAGAGAGATTACAGCCTGTCCTGTATAGTTCTAACAGTGAGGAGACCTGTCTCTAAAGGCAGAGAGATTACAGCCTGTCCTGTATAGTTCTAACAGTGTAGGAGACCTGTCTCTAAAGGCAGAGAGATTACAGCCTGTCCTGTATAGTTCTAACAGTGTAGGAGACCTGTCTCTAAGGTCAGAGAGATTACAGCCTGTCCTGTATAGTTCTAACAGTGTAGGAGACCTGTCTCTAAGGACAGGGAGATTACAGCCTGTCCTGTATAGTTCTAACAGTGTAGGAGACCTGTCTCTAAGGACAGGGAGATTACAGCCTGTCCTGTATAGTTCTAACAGTGTAGGAGACCTGTCTCTAAAGGCAGAGATTACAGCCTGTCCTGTATAGTTCTAACAGTGTAGGAGACCTGTCTCTAAGGACAGAGAGATTACAGCCTGTCCTGTATAGTTCTAACAGTGTAGGAGACCTGTCTCTAAGCAGAGAGATTACAGCCTGTCCTGTATAGTTCTAACAGTGTAGGAGACCTGTCTCTAAAGGGCAGAGATTACAGCCTGTCCTGTATAGTTCTAACAGTGTAGGAGACCTGTCTCTAAAGGCAGAGAGATTACAGCCTGTCCTGTATAGTTCTAACAGTGTAGGAGACCTGTCTCTAAAGGCAGAGAGATTACAGCCTGTCCTGTATAGTTCTAACAGTGTAGGAGACCTGTCTCTAAAGGCAGAGAGATTACAGCCTGTCCTGTATAGTTCTAACAGTGTAGGAGACCTGTCTCTAAAGGCAGAGAGATTACAGCCTGTCCTGTATAGTTCTAACAGTGTAGGAGACCTGTCTCTAAAGGCAGAGAGATTACAGCCTGTCCTGTATAGTTCTAACAGTGTAGGAGACCTGTCTCTAAAGGCAGAGAGATTACAGCCTGTCCTGTATAGTTCTAACAGTGTAGGAGACCTGTCTCTAAAGGCAGAGAGATTACAGCCTGTCCTGTATAGTTCTAACAGTGTAGGAGACCTGTCTCTAAAGGCAGAGAGATTACAGCCTGTCCTGTATAGTTCTAACAGTGTAGGAGACCTGTCTCTAAAGGCAGAGATTACAGCCTGTCCTGTATAGTTCTAACAGTGTAGGAGACCTGTCTCTAAAGGCAGAGAGATTACAGCCTGTCCTGTATAGTTCTAACAGTGTAGGAGACCTGTCTCTAAAGGCAGAGAGATTACAGCCTGTCCTGTATAGTTCTAACAGTGTAGGAGACCTGTCTCTAAAGGCAGAGAGATTACAGCCTGTCCTGTATAGTTCTAACAGTGTAGGAGACCTGTCTCTAAGGTCAGAGAGATTACAGCCTGTCCTGTATAGTTCTAACAGTGTAGGAGACCTGTCTCTAAAGGCAGAGAGATTACAGCCTGTCCTGTATAGTTCTAACAGTGTAGGAGACCTGTCTCTAAAGGCAGAGAGATTACAGCCTGTCCTGTATAGTTCTAACAGTGTAGGAGACCTGTCTCTAAGGGCAGAGAGATTACAGCCTGTCCTGTATAGTTCTAACAGTGTAGGAGACCTGTCTCTAAAGGCAGAGAGATTACAGCCTGTCCTGTATAGTTCTAACAGTGTAGGAGACCTGTCTCTAAAGGCAGAGAGATTACAGCCTGTCCTGTATAGTTCTAACAGTGTAGGAGACCTGTCTCTAAAGGCAGAGAGATTACAGCCTGTCCTGTATAGTTCTAACAGTGTAGGAGACCTGTCTCTAAGGGCAGAGAGATTACAGCCTGTCCTGTATAGTTCTAACAGTGTAGGAGACCTGTCTCTAAAGGCAGAGAGATTACAGCCTGTCCTGTATAGTTCTAACAGTGTAGGAGACCTGTCTCTAAAGGCAGAGAGATTACAGCCTGTCCTGTATAGTTCTAACAGTGTAGGAGACCTGTCTCTAAAGGCAGCAGAGATTACAGCCTGTCCTGTATAGTTCTAACAGTGTAGGAGACCTGTCTCTAAAGGCAGAGAGATTACAGCCTGTCCTGTATAGTTCTAACAGTGTAGGAGACCTGTCTCTAAAGGCAGAGAGATTACAGCCTGTCCTGTATAGTTCTAACAGTGTAGGAGACCTGTCTCTAAAGGCAGAGAGATTACAGCCTGTCCTGTATAGTTCTAACAGTGTAGGAGACCTGTCTCTAAAGGCAGAGAGATTACAGCCTGTCCTGTATAGTTCTAACAGTGTAGGAGACCTGTCTCTAAGGCAGAGAGATTACAGCCTGTCCTGTATAGTTCTAACAGTGTAGGAGACCTGTCTCTAAAGGCAGAGAGATTACAGCCTGTCCTGTATAGTTCTAACAGTGTAGGAGACCTGTCTCTAAAGGCAGAGAGATTACAGCCTGTCCTGTATAGTTCTAACAGTGTAGGAGACCTGTCTCTAAAGGCAGAGAGAT
>NW_024608959.1:57500-60000 GCF_018296145.1 Oncorhynchus tshawytscha
TCTGTTCTCTACCCTTAGAAACAGTCCACTGAGCTCCCATGCCATGTTAATCTGTTCTCTACCCATAGAAACAGTCCACTGAGCTCCCATGTTAATCTGTTCTCTACCCTTAGGAACAGTCCACTGAGCTCCCATGTTAATCTGTTCTCTACCCATAGAAACAGTCCACTGAGCTCCCATGTTAATCTGTTCTCTACCCATAGAAACAGTCCACTGAGCTCCCATGTTAATCTGTTCTCTACCCTTAGAAACAGTCCACTGAGCTCCCATGTTAATCTGTTCTCTACCCATAGAAACAGTCCACTGAGCTCCCATGTTAATCTGTTCTCTACCCATAGAAACAGTCCACTGAGCTCCCATGCCATGTTAATCTGTTCTCTACCCATAGAAACAGTCCACTGAGCTCCCATGCCATGTTAATCTGTTCTCTACCCATAGAAACAGTCCACTGAGCTCCCATGCCATGTTAATCTGTTCTCTACCCATAGAAACAGTCCACTGAGCTCCCATGTTAATCTGTTCTCTACCCTTAGAAACAGTCCACTGAGCTCCCATGTTAATCTGTTCTCTACCCATAGAAACAGTCCACTGAGCTCCCATGTTAATCTGTTCTCTACCCTTAGAAACAGTCCACTGAGCTCCCATGCCATGTTAATCTGTTCTCTACCCTTAGAAACAGTCCACTGAGCTCCCATGTTAATCTGTTCTCTACCCTTAGAAACAGTCCACTGAGCTCCCATGTTAATCTGTTCTCTACCCATAGAAACAGTCCACTGAGCTCCCATGTTAATCTGTTCTCTACCCATAGAAACAGTCCACTGAGCTCCCATGTTAATCTGTTCTCTACCCATAGAAACAGTCCACTGAGCTCCCATGCCATGTTAATCTGTTCTCTACCCATAGAAACAGTCCACTGAGCTCCCATGTTAATCATGTTTTACTCATACAACACTGTTTGTTTGTAATCCATTCAATCAGACTCTATTTCAAAGGAAACAATCACTCATTAAGACCAGGTGTGGCCCAATTAGTGACAGCAGCCAAAACACCTGAACACACTTTACAAGGTAGAGGACAGAGAGAGTTTTGGTTGATGCTGAGAACGGAATTTATGGTTTTTAAAATAACATTCTTAGAACGTTATTCGAACTTTAGTCAAGTTAACTGGAATTGCCAAAGAAGAAGGTTGTGTATCAGTATTTTGGTTCACCTTCCGGAAATGGAGAGGGGAGGGAGAGAGGGACTATTTTCTGTATTATGAAGAGGGGAAGTATGATTCTATTATAAGAGATAGGAGGGTAAAGAAGTATGATTCTGTTATAAGAGGTAGGAGGGTAAAGTATGATTCTACTATAAGAGGTAGGAGGGTAAAGAAGTATGATTCTGTTATAAGAGGTAGGAGGGTAAAGAAGTATGATTCTACTATAAGAGGTAGGAGGGTAAAGAAGGATTCTACTATAAGAGGTAGGAGGGTAAAGAAGGATTCTACTATAAGAGGTAGGAGGGTAAAGAAGTATGATTCTATTATAAGAGGTAGGAGGGGTAAAGAAGTATGATTCTACTATAAGAGGTAGGAGGGTAAAGTATGATAGGAGGGTAAAGAAGTATGATTCTATTATAAGAGGTAGGAGGGTAAAGAATGATTCTACTATAAGAGGTAGGAGGGTAAAGAATGATTCTGTTATAAGAGGTAGGAGGGGTAAAGTATGATAAATTATAAGAGATAGGGGGTGTAAAGAAATATAATTACGGCAAAAATGGTACCCCGGCGTCATCTGGATATGTGCGCTACAACATTTCACATTCGCAGTTTTTGTCAGGCCATTCCACACGTAGAATTTGACGGGATAAATCCAACGTGCTGCAACACGATGCCGCAAGACAAGCGCAGCGTTCAAACGCAATTGACGCTGTCGGTGTGATCGAGGTGGAATACTGATGCGTTTAACGGCTGGACACACACACACACAAAACACACACACACACAGGGAAACAGACAGACTGAGATGAGGCATGGAAAGTCTGTGCCTCTGTGAGGGCTGAGTGAGAGATAACAGAAAGGCTGTCTCTGTGAGGGCTGAGGGTTAGAGATAACAGAAAGGCTGTGTCTCTGTGAGGGCTGAGTAGAGAGATGTCTCTGTGAGGGCAGAGATAACTGTGTCTCTGTGAGGGCTGAGTAGAGATAACAGAAAGGCTGTGTGAGGGCTGAGTAGAGAGGGCTGAGTAGAGATAACTGGCTGTGTCTCTGTGAGGGCTGAGTGAGAGATAACAGAAGGCTGTGTCTCTGTGAGGCTGAGTAGAGATAACAGAAAGGCTGTGTCTCTGTGAGGGCTAGAGATAACAGAAAGCTGGCTGAGGGCTGAGTTAGATAACAGAAAGGCTGTGTCTCTGAGGGCTGAGTAGAGATAACAGAAAGGCTGTGTCTCTGTAACAGAGGGCTGAGGGCTGAGTAGAGATAACAGAAGGCTGTGTCTCTGTGAGGGCTGAGTTAGAGATAACA
>NW_024608959.1:65000-93453 GCF_018296145.1 Oncorhynchus tshawytscha
AGGTATTGTGTTGTTATAACCCAAACTAAAGGTCTTATAACCCAAACTAAAGGTATTGTGTTGTTATAACCCAAACTAAAGGTATTGTGTTGTTATAACCCAAACTAAAGGTCTTATAACCAAAACTAAAGGTATTGTGTTGTTATAACCCAAACTAAAGGTCTTATAACCCAAACTAAAGGTATTGTGTTGTTATAACCCAAACTAAAGGTATTGTGTTGTTATAACCCAAACTAAAGGTCTTGTGTTGTTATAACCCAAACTAAAGGTCGTATAACCCAAACTAAAGGTCTTATAACCCAAACTAAAGGTAGTGTGTTGTTATAACCCAAACTAAAGGTAGTGTGTTGTTATAACCCAAACTAAAGGTATTGTGTTGTTATAACCCAAAGGGTGTGTTGTTATAACCCAAACTAAAGGTCTTATAACCCAAACTAAAGGTATTGTGTTGTTATAACCCAAACTAAAGGTCTTATAACCCAAACTAAAGGTATTGTGTTGTTATAACCCAAACTAAAGGTCTTGTGTTGTTATAACCCAAACTAAAGGTAGTGTGTTGTTATAACCCAAACTAAAGGTCTTATAACCCAAACTAAAGGTATTGTGTTGTTATAACCTAAACTAAAGGTCTTGTGTTGTTATAACCCAAACTAAAGGTATTGTGTTGTTATAACCCAAACTAAAGGTATTGTGTTGTTATAACCCAAACTAAAGGTCTTGTGTTGTTATAACCCAAACTAAAATTGTGTTGTTATAACCCAAACTAAAGGTCTTATAACCCAAACTAAAGGTATTGTGTTGTTATAACCCAAATAAAGGTCTTATAACCCAAACTAAAGGTATTGTGTTGTTATAACCCAAACTAAAGGTATTGTGTTGTTATAACCCAAACTAAAGGTCTTGTGTTGTTATAACCCAAACTAAAGGTAGTGTGTTGTTATAACCCAAACTAAAGGTCTTATAACCCAAACTAAAGGTATTGTGTTGTTATAACCCAAACTAAAGGTCTTGTGTTGTTATAACCCAAACTAAAGGTATTGTGTTGTTATAACCCAAACTAAAGGTCTTATAACCCAAACTAAAGGTATTGTGTTGTTATAACCCAAACTAAAGGTCTTATAACCCAAACTAAAGGTATTGTGTTGTTATAACCCAAACTAAAGGTATTGTGTTGTTATAACCCAAACTAAAGGTATTGTGTTGTTATAACCCAAACTAAAGGTCTTATAACCCAAACTAAAGGTATTGTGTTGTTATAACCCAAACTAAAGGTATTGTGTTGTTATAACCCAAACTAAAGGTATTGTGTTGTTATAACCCAAACTAAAGGTCTTATAACCCAAACTAAAAGGTAAATTGTGTTGTTATAACCCAAACTAAAGGTATTGTGTTGTTATAACCCAAACTAAAGGTATTGTGTTGTTATAACCCAAACTAAAGGTATTGTGTTGTTATAACCCAAACTAAAGGTATTGTGTTGTATAACCCAAACTGTTATAACCCAAACTAAAGGTATTGTGTTGTTATAACCTAAACTAAAGGTATTGTGTTGTTATAACCCAAACTAAAGGTATTGTGTTGTTATAACCCAAACTAAAGGTATTGTGTTGTTATAACCCAAACTAAAGGTCTTATAACCAAAACTAAAGGTATTGTGTTGTTATAACCCAAACTAAAGGTCTTATAACCCAAACTAAAGGTATTGTGTTGTTATAACCCAAACTAAAGGTATTGTGTTGTTATAACCCAAACTAAAGGTCTTGTGTTGTTATAACCCAAACTAAAGGTCTTATAACCCAAACTAAAGGTCTTATAACCCAAACTAAAGGTAGTGTGTTGTTATAACCCAAACTAAAGGTCGTATAACCCAAACTAAAGGTAGTGTGTTGTTATAACCCAAACTAAAGGTCTTATAACCCAAACTAAAGGTATTGTGTTGTTATAACCCAAACTAAACTTATAACCCAAACTAAAGGTATTGTGTTGTTATAACCCAAACTAAAGGTATTGTGTTGTTATAACCCAAACTAAAGGTGTTGTATTGTTATAACCCAAACTAAAATTGTGTTGTTATAACCCAAACTAAAGGTATTGTGTTGTTATAACCCAAACTAAAGGTATTGTGTTGTTATAACCCAAACTAAAGGTATTGTGTTGTTATAACCCAAACTAAAGGTATTGTGTTGTTATAACCCAAACTAAAGGTTATAACCCAAACTAAAGGTATTGTGTTGTTATAAACTAAACTAAAACTTATAAAGGTATTGTGTTGTTATAACCCAAACTAAAAGGTCTTATAACCCAAACTAAAGGTATTGTGTTGTTATAACCCAAACTAAAGGTATAACCCAAACTAAAGGTATTGTGTTGTTATAACCCAAACTAAAGGTATTGTGTTGTTATAACCCAAACTAAAGGTATTGTGTTGTTATAACCCAAACTAAAGGTCTTATAACCCAAACTAAAGGTTGTCTTATAACCCAAACTAAAGGTATTGTGTTGTTATAACCTAAACTAAAGGTCTTGTGTTGTTATAACCCAAACTAAAGGTAGTGTGTTGTTATAACCCAAACTAAAGGTATTGTGTTGTTATAACCCAAACTAAAGTTATTGTGTTGTTATAACCCAAACTAAAGGTCTTATAACCCAAACTAAAGGTATTGTGTTGTTATAACCCAAACTAAAGGTCTTGTGTTGTTATAACCCAAACTAAAGGTATTGTGTTGTTATAACCCAAACTAAAGGTATTGTGTTGTTATAACCCAAACTAAAGGTCTTGTGTTGTTATAAAGGTATTGTGTTGTTATAACCCAAACTAAAGGTCTTATAACCCAAACTAAAGGTCTTGTGTTGTTATAACCCAAACTAAAGGTATTGTGTTGTTATAACCCAAACTAAAGGTCTTATAACCCAAACTAAAGGTATTGTGTTGTTATAACCCAAACTAAAGGTATTGTGTTGTTATAACCCAAACTAAAGGTATTGTGTTGTTATAACCCAAACTAAAGGTATTGTGTTGTTATAACCCAAACTAAAGGTATTGTGTTGTTATAACCCAAACTAAAGGTCTTATAACCCAAACTAAAGGTATTGTGTTGTTATAACCCAAACTAAAGGTATTGTGTTGTTATAACCCAAACTAAAGGTATTGTGTTGTTATAACCCAAACTAAAGGTCTTATAACCCAAACTAAAGGTATTGTGTTGTTATAACCCAAACTAAAGGTATTGTGTTGTTATAACCCAAACTAAAGGTATTGTGTTGTTATAACCCAAACTAAAGGTATAACCCAAACTAAAGGTCTTATAACCCAAACTAAAGGTAGTGTGTTGTTATAACCTAAACTAAAGGTCTTATAACCCAAACTAAAGGTAGTGTGTTGTTATAACCTAAACTAAAGGTCTTGTGTTGTTATAACCCAAACTAAAGGTAGTGTGTTGTTATAACCCAAACTAAAGGTGTTATAACCCAAACTAAAGGTATTGTGTTGTTATAACCCAAACTAAAGGTATTGTGTTGTTATAACCCAAACTAAAGGTATTGTGTTGTTATAACCCAAACTAAAGGTCTTATAACCCAAACTAAAGGTATTGTGTTGTTATAACCCAAACTAAAGGTCTTGTGTTGTTATAACCCAAACTAAAGGTCTTATAACCCAAACTAAAGGTATTGTGTTGTTATAACCCAAACTAAAGGTATTGTGTTGTTATAACCCAAACTAAAGGTCTTATAACCCAAACTAAAGGTATTGTGTTGTTATAACCCAAACTAAAGGTCTTATAACCCAAACTAAAGGTATTGTGTTGTTATAACCCAAACTAAAGGTATTGTGTTGTTATAACCCAAACTAAAGGTATTGTGTTGTTATAACCCAAACTAAAGGTATTGTGTTGTTATAACCTAAACTAAAGGTATTGTGTGTTATAACCCAAACTAAAGGTTATAACCCAAACTAAAGGTATTGTGTTGTTATAACCCAAACTAAAGGTATTGTGTTGTTATAACCCAAACTAAAGGTATTGTGTTGTTATAACCCAAACTAAAGGTATTGTGTTGTTATAACCCAAACTAAAGGTATTGTGTTGTTATAACCCAAACTAAAGGTATTGTGTTGTTATAACCCAAACTAAAGGTATTGTGTTGTTATAACCCAAACTAAAGGTATTGTGTTGTTATAACCCAAACTAAAGGTATTGTGTTGTTATAACCCAAACCCAAACTAAAGGTCTTGTGTTGTTATAACCCAAACTAAAGGTCTTGTTATAACCCAAACTAAAGGTATTGTGTTGTTATAACCCAAACTAAAGGTATTGTGTTGTTATAACCCAAACTAAAATTGTGTTGTTATAACCCAAACTAAAGGTCTTTGTGTTGTTATAACCCAAACTAAACTTATAACCCAAACTAAAGGTTGTGTTGTTATAACCCAAACTAAAGGTATTGTGTTGTTATAACCCAAACTAAAGGTATTGTGTTGTTATAACCCAAACTAAAATTGTGTTCTTATAACCCAAACTAAAGGTGTTTGTTATAACCCAAACTAAAGGTATTGTGTTGTTATAACCCAAACTAAAGGTATTGTGTTGTTATAACCCAAACTAAAGGTATTGTGTTGTTATAACCCAAACTAAAGGTCTTATAACCCAAACTAAAGGTATTGTGTTGTTATAACCCAAACTAAAGGTATTGTGTTGTTATAACCCAAACTAAAGGTATTGTGTTGTTATAACCCAAACTAAAGGTCTTATAACCCAAACTAAAGGTATTGTGTTGTTATAACCCAAACTAAAGGTCTTATAACCCAAACTAAAGGTATTGTGTTGTTATAACCCAAACTAAAGGTATTGTGTTGTTATAACCCAAACTAAAGGTATTGTGTTGTTATAACCCAAACTAAAGGTATTGTGTTGTTATAACCCAAACTAAAGGTATTGTGTTGTTATAACCCAAACTAAAGGTATTGTGTTGTTATAACCCAAACTAAAGGTATTGTGTTGTTATAACCCAAACTAAAGGTATTGTGTTGTTATAACCCAAACTAAAGGTATTGTGTTGTTATAACCCAAACTAAAGGTATTGTGTTGTTATAACCCAAACTAAAGGTATTGTGTTGTTATAACCCAAACTAAAGGTATTGTGTTGTTATAACCCAAACTAAAGGTATTGTGTTGTTATAACCCAAACTAAAGGTCTTATAACCCAAACTAAAGGTATTGTGTTGTTATAACCCAAACTAAAGGTATTGTGTTGTTATAACCCAAACTAAAGGTCTTATAACCCAAACTAAAGGTATTGTGTTGTTATAACCCAAACTAAAGGTATTGTGTTGTTATTGTGTTGTTATAACCCAAACTAAAGGTATTGTGTTGTTATAACCCAAACTAAAGGTATTGTGTTGTTATAACCCAAACTAAAGTATTGTGTTGTTATAACCCAAACTGGTCTTATAACCCAAACTAAAGGTATTGTGTTGTTATAACCCAAACTAAAGGTATTGTGTTGTTATAACCCAAACTAAAGGTATTGTGTTGTTATAACCCAAACTAAAGGTATTGTGTTGTTATAACCCAAACTAAAGGTATTGTGTTGTTATAACCCAAACTAAAGGTCTTATAACCCAAACTAAAGGTATTGTGTTGTTATAACCCAAACTAAAGGTATTGTGTTGTTATAACCCAAACTAAAGGTCTTGTGTTGTTATAACCCAAACTAAAGGTCTTATTACCCAAACTAAAAGTGTCTTATAACCCAAACTAAAGGTATTGTGTTGTTATAACCCAAACTAAAGGTCTTATAACCCAAACTAAAGGTCTTGTGTTGTTATAACCCAAACTAAAGGTATTCTGTTAAAGGTCTTTATAACCCAAACTAAAGGTATTGTGTTGTTATAACCCAAACTAAAGGTCTTATAACCCAAAATAAAGGTATTGTGTTGTTATAACCCAAACTAAAGGTCTTATAACCCAAACTAAAGGTCTTGTGTTGTTATAACCCAAACTAAAGGTCTTATAACCCAAACTAAAGGTATTGTGTTGTTATAACCCAAACTAAAAGGTTGTTATAACCCAAACTAAAGGTATTGTGTTGTTATAACCCAAACTAAAGGTATTGTGTTGTTATAACCCAAACTAAAGGTATTGTGTTGTTATAACCCAAACTAAAGGTATTGTGTTGTTGTAACCCAAACTATAACCCAAACTAAAGGTCTTATAACCCAAACTAAAGGTATTGTGTTGTTATAACCCAAACTAAAGGTATTGTGTTGTTATAACCCAAACTAAAGGTATTGTGTTGTTATAACCCAAACTAAAGGTCTTATAACCCAAACTAAAGGTATTGTGTTGTTATAACCCAAACTAAAGGTATTGTGTTGTTATAACCCAAACTAAAGGTCTTATAACCCAAACTAAAGGTATTGTGTTGTTATAACCCAAACTAAAGGTATTGTGTTGTTATAACCCAAACCAAAAATTGTGTTGTTATAACCCAAACTAAAGGTATTGTGTTGTTATAACCCAAACTAAAGGTATTGTGTTGTTATAACCCAAACTAAAGGTCTTATAACCCAAACTGTTGTTATAACCCAAACTAAAGGTATTGTGTTGTTATAACCCAAACTAAAGGTATTGTGTTATTATAACCCAAACTAAAGGTATTGTGTTGTTATAACCCAAACTAAAGGTATTGTGTTGTTATAACCCAAACTAAAGGTCTTATAACCCAAACTAAAGGTATTGTGTTGTTATAACCCAAACTAAAGGTATTGTGTTGTTATAACCCAAACTAAAGGTCTTGTGTTGTTATAACCCAAACTAAAGGTATTGTGTTGTTATAACCCAAACTAAAGGTCTTATAACCCAAACTAAAGGTATTGTGTTGTTATAACCCAAACTAAAGGTCTTATAACCCAAACTAAAGGTCTTATAACCCAAACTAAAGGTATTGTGTTGTTATAACCCAAACTAAAGGTCTTATAACCCAAACTAAAGGTATTGTGTTGTTATAACCCAAACTAAAGGTATTGTGTTGTTATAACCCAAACTAAAGGTATTGTGTTGTTATAACCCAAACTAAAGGTATTGTGTTGTTATAACCCAAACTAAAGGTATTGTGTTGTTATAACCCAAACTAAAGGTATTGTGTTGTTATAACCCAAACTAAAGGTATTGTGTTGTTATAACCCAAACTAAAGGTCTTATAACCCAAACTAAAGGTATTGTGTTGTTATAACCCAAACTAAAGGTATTGTGTTGTTATAACCCAAACTAAAGGTATTGTGTTGTTATAACCCAAACTAAAGGTATTGTGTTGTTATAACCCAAACTAAAGGTATTGTGTTGTTATAACCCAAACTAAAGGTATTGTGTTGTTATAACCCAAACTAAAGGTCTTATAACCCAAACTAAAGGTATTGTGTTGTTATAACCCAAACTAAAGGTCTTATAACCCAAACTAAAGGTATTGTGTTGTTATAACCCAAACTAAAGGTCTTATAACCCAAACTAAAGGTATTTGTGTTATAACCCAAACTGTTATAACCCAAACTAAAGGTATTGTGTTGTTATAACCCAAACTAAAGGTCTTATAACCCAAACTAAAGGTATTGTGTTGTTATAACCCAAACTAAAGGTATTGTGTTGTTATAACCCAAACTAAAATTGTGTTGTTATAACCCAAACTAAAGGTATTGTGTTGTTATAACCCAAACTAAAGGTATTGTGTTGTTATAACCCAAACTAAAGGTATTGTGTTGTTATAACAAACCAAACTAAAGGTATTGTGTTGTTATAACCCAAACTAAAGGTCTTGTGTTGTTATAACCCAAACTAAAGGTATTGTGGTCTTATAACCAAAACTAAAGGTATTGTGTTGTTATAACCCAAACTAAAGGTCTTATAACCCAAACTAAAGGTCTTGTGTTGTTATAACCCAAACTAAAGGTATTGTGTTGTTATAACCTAAACTAAAGGTATCGTGTTGTTATAACCCAAACTAAAGGTATTGTGTTGTTATGACCTAAACTAAAGGTATTGTGTTGTTATAACCCAAACTAAAGGTATTGTGTTGTTATAACCCAAACTAAAGGTATTGTGTTGTTATAACCCAAACTAAAGGTATTGTGTTGTTATAACCCAAACTAAAGGTATTGTGTTGTTATAACCCAAACTAAAGGTATTGTGTTGTTATAACCTAAACTAAAGGTATTGTGTTGTTATAACCCAAACTAAAGGTATTGTGTTGTTATAACCCAAACTAAAGGTATTGTGTTGTTATAACCCAAACTAAAGGTCTTATAACCCAAACTAAAGGTATTGTGTTGTTATAACCCAAACTAAAGGTATTGTGTTGTTATAACCCAAACTAAAGGTCTTATAACCCAAACTAAAGGTATTGTGTTGTTATAACCCAAACTAAAGGTATTGTGTTGTTATAACCCAAACTAAAGGTATTGTGTTGTTATAACCCAAACTAAAGGTATTGTGTTGTTATAACCCAAACTAAAGGTATTGTGTTGTTATAACCCAAACTAAAGGTATTGTGTTGTTATAACCCAAACTAAAGGTATTGTGTTGTTATAACCCAAACTAAAGGTATTGTGTTGTTATAACCCAAACTAAAGGTCTTGTGTTGTTATAACCCAAACTAAAGGTATTGTGTTGTTATAACCCAAACTAAAGGTATTGTGTTGTTATAACCCAAACTAAAGGTCTTATAACCCAAACTAAAGGTATTGTGTTGTTATAACCCAAACTAAAGGTATTGTGTTGTTATAACCCAAACTAAAGGTATTGTGTTGTTATAACCCAAACTAAAGGTCTTGTGTTGTCATAACCCAAACTAAAGGTCTTGTGTTGTTATAACCCAAACTAAAGGTCTTATAACCCAAACTAAAGGTCTTGTGTTGTTATAACCCAAACTAAAGGTATTGTGTTCTTATAACCCAAACTAAAGGTATTGTGTTGTTATAACCCAAACTTGTTATAACCCAAACTAAAGGTCTTATAACCCAAACTAAAGGTATTGTGTTGTTATACCCAAACTAAAGGTCTTATAACCCAAACTAAAGGTCTTGTGTTGTTATAACCCAAACTAAAGGTCTTATAACCCAAACTAAAGGTATTGTGTTGTTATAACCCAAACTAAAAAGGTCTTATAACCCAAACTAAAGGTCTTGTGTTGTTATAACCCAAACTAAAGGTCTTATAACCCAAACTAAAGGTATTGTGTTGTTATAACCCAAACTAAAGGTATTGTGTTGTTATAACCCAAACTAAAGGTCTTATAACCCAAACTAAAGGTATTGTGTTGTTATAACCCAAACTAAAGGTATTGTGTTGTTATAACCCAAACTAAAGGTATTGTGTTGTTATAACCCAAACTAAAGGTATTGTGTTGTTATAACCCAAACTAAAGGTCTTATAACCCAAACTAAAGGTATTGTGTTGTTATAACCCAAACTAAAGGTATTGTGTTGTTATAACCCAAACTAAAGGTCTTATAACCCAAACTAAAGGTATTGTGTTGTTATAACCCAAACTAAAGGTATTGTGTTGTTATAACCCAAACTAAAGGTATTGTGTTGTTATAACCCAAACTAAAGGTATTGTGTTGTTATAACCCAAACTAAAGGTCTTGTGTTGTTATAACCCAAACTAAAGGTCTTGTGTTGTTATAACCCAAACTAAAGGTATTGTGTTGTTATAACCTAAACTAAAGGTATTGTGTTGTTATAACCCAAACTAAAGGTAGTGTGTTGTTATAACCCAAACTAAAGGTATTGTGTTGTTATAACCTAAACTAAAGTTATTGTGTTGTTATAACCCAAACTAAAGTTCTTATAACCCAAACTAAAGGTATTGTGTTGTTATAACAAACTAAAAGGTCTTATAACTAAAGGTATTGTGTTGTTATAACCCAAACTAAAGGTCTTATAACCCAAACTAAAGGTCTTATAACCCAAACTAAAGGTCTTGTGTTGTTATAACCCAAACTAAAGGTATTGTGTTGTTATAACCCAAACTAAAGGTCTTATAACCCAAACTAAAGGTCTTATAACCCAAACTAAAGGTATTGTGTTGTTATAACCCAAACTAAAGGTCTTATAACCCAAACTAAAGGTATTGTGTTGTTATAACCCAAACTAAAGGTATTGTGTTGTTATAACCCAAACTAAAGGTATTGTGTTGTTATAACCCAAACTAAAGGTCTTATAACCCAAACTAAAGGTATTGTGTTGTTATAACCCAAACTAAAGGTCTTGTGTTGTTATAACCCAAACTAAAGGTATTGTGTTGTTATAACCCAAACTAAAGGTATTGTGTTGTTATAACCCAAACTAAAGGTCTTATAACCCAAACTAAAGGTATTGTGTTGTTATAACCCAAACTAAAGGTATTGTGTTGTTATAACCCAAACTAAAGGTATTGTGTTGTTATAACCCAAACTAAAGGTCTTATAACCCAAACTAAAGGTATTGTGTTGTTATAACCCAAACTAAAGGTATTGTGTTGTTATAACCCAAACTAAAGGTCTTATAACCCAAACTAAAGGTATTGTGTTGTTATAAGGTATTCCAAACTAAAGGTCTTATAACCCAAACTAAAGGTCTTGTGTTGTTATAACCCAAACTAAAGTGTTCTTATAACCCAAACTAAAGGTATTGTGTTGTTATAACCTAAACTAAAGGTATCGTGTTGTTATAACCCAAACTAAAGGTATTGTGTTGTTATGACCCAAACTAAAGGTATTGTGTTGTTATAACCCAAACTAAAGGTATTGTGTTGTTATAACCCAAACTAAAGGTATTGTGTTGTTATAACCCAAACTAAAGGTCTTATAACCCAAACTAAAGGTTGTGTTGTTATAACCCAAACTAAAGGTATTGTGTTGTTATAACCCAAACTAAAGGTATTGTGTTGTTATAACCCAAACTAAAGGTATTGTGTTGTTATAACCCAAACTAAAGGTCTTATAACCCAAACTAAAGGTATTGTGTTGTTATAACCCAAACTAAAGGTATTGTGTTGTTATAACCCAAACTAAAGGTCTTATAACCCAAACTAAAGGTATTGTGTTGTTATAACCCAAACTAAAGGTCTTATAACCCAAACTAAAGGTCTTGTGTTGTTATAACCCAAACTAAAGGTCTTATAACCCAAACTAAAGGTATTGTGTTGTTATAACCCAAACTAAAGGTCTTATAACCCAAACTAAAGGTCTTGTGTTGTTATAACCCAAACTAAAGGTCTTATAACCCAAACTAAAGGTATTGTGTTGTTATAACCCAAACTAAAGGTATTGTGTTGTTATAACCCAAACTAAAGGTCTTATAACCCAAACTAAAGGTATTGTGTTGTTATAACCCAAACTAAAGGTATTGTGTTGTTATAACCCAAACTAAAGGTATTGTGTTGTTATAACCCAAACTAAAGGTATTGTGTTGTTATAACCCAAACTAAAGGTATTGTGTTGTTATAACCCAAACTAAAGGTCTTATAACCCAAACTAAAGGTATTGTGTTGTTATAACCCAAACTAAAGGTATTGTGTTGTTATAACCCAAACTAAAGGTCTTATAACCCAAACTAAAGGTATTGTGTTGTTATAACCCAAACTAAAGGTCTTATAACCCAAACTAAAGGTATTGTGTTGTTATAACCCAAACTAAAGGTATTGTGTTGTTATAACCCAAACTAAAGGTATTGTGTTGTTATAACCCAAACTAAAGGTATTGTGTTGTTATAACCCAAACTAAAGGTCTTGTGTTGTTATAACCCAAACTAAAGGTATTGTGTTGTTATAACCCAAACTAAAGGTATTGTGTTGTTATAACCCAAACTAAAGTTATTGTGTTGTTATAACCCAAACTAAAGGTCTTATAACCCAAACTAAAGGTATTGTGTTGTTACAACCCAAACTAAAGGTCTTGTGTTGTTATAACCCAAACTAAAGGTATTGTGTTGTTATAACCCAAACTAAAGGTATTGTGTTGTTATAACCCAAACTAAAGGTCTTATAACCCAAACTAAAGGTATTGTGTGTTATAACCCAAACTAAAGGTATTGTGTTGTTATAACCCAAACTAAAGGTATTGTGTTGTTATAACCCAAACTAAAGGTATTCTTATAACCCAAACTAAAGGTATTGTGTTGTTATAACCCAAACTAAAGGTCTTATAACCCAAACTAAAGGTATTGTGTTGTTATAACCCAAACTAAAGGTATTGTGTTGTTATAACCCAAACTAAAGGTATTGTGTTGTTATAACCCAAACTAAAATTGTGTTGTTATAACCCAAACTAAAGGTATTGTGTTGTTATAACCCAAACTGTGTTGTTATAACCCAAACTAAAGGTATTGTGTTGTTATAACCCAAACTAAAGGTATTGTGTTGTTATAACCCAAACTAAAGGTATTGTGTTGTTATAACCCAAACTAAAGGTATTGTGTTGTTATAACCCAAACTAAAGGTATTGTGTTGTTATAACCCAAACTAAAGGTATTGTGTTGTTATAACCCAAACTAAAGGTATTGTGTTGTTATAACCTAAACTAAAGGTATTGTGTTGTTATAACCCAAACTAAAGGTATTGTGTTGTTATAACCCAAACTAAAGGTATTGTGTTGTTATAACCCAAACTAAAGGTATTGTGTTGTTATAACCCAAACTAAAGGTCTTATAACCCAAACTAAAGGTATTGTGTTGTTATAACCCAAACTAAAGGTATTGTGTTGTTATAACCCAAACTAAAGGTCTTATAACCCAAACTAAAGGTATTGTGTTGTTATAACCCAAACTAAAGGTATTGTGTTGTTATAACCCAAACTAAAGGTCTTGTGTTGTTATAACCCAAACTAAAGGTATTGTGTTGTTATAACCCAAACTAAAGGTATTGTGTTGTTATAACCCAAACTAAAGGTATTGTGTTGTTATAACCCAAACTAAAGGTATTGTGTTGTTATAACCCAAACTAAAGGTCTTGTGTTGTTATAACCCAAACTAAAGGTATTGTGTTGTTATAACCCAAACTAAAGGTATTGTGTTGTTATAACAAACCAAACTAAAGGTATTGTGTTGTTATAACCCAAACTAAAGGTCTTGTGTTGTTATAACCCAAACTAAAGGTATTGTGTTGTTATAACCCAAACTGTGTCTTATAACCCAAACTAAAGGTCTTATAACCCAAACTAAAGGTATTGTGTTGTTATAACCCAAACTAAAGGTATTGTGTTGTTATAACCCAAACTAAAGGTATTGTGTTGTTATAACCCAAACTAAAGGTCTTATAACCCAAACTAAAGGTATTGTGTTGTTATAACCCAAACTAAAGGTCTTATAACCCAAACTAAAGGTATTGTGTTGTTATAACCCAAACTAAAGGTCTTATAACCCAAACTAAAGGTATTGTGTTGTTATAACCCAAACTAAAGGTATTGTGTTGTTATAACCCATACTAAAACTAAAATTGTGTTCTTATAACCCAAACTAAAGGTATTGTGTTGTTATAACCCAAACTAAAGGTATTGTGTTGTTATAACCCAAACTAAAGGTATTGTGTTGTTATAACCCAAACTAAAGGTATTGTGTTGTTATAACCCAAACTAAAGGTCTTGTGTTGTTATAACCCAAACTAAAGGTAGTGTGTTGTTATAACCCAAACTAAAGGTATTGTGTTGTTATAACCTAAACTAAAGTTATTGTGTTGTTATAACCCAAACTAAAGTTCTTATAACCCAAACTAAAGGTATTGTGTTGTTACAACCCAAACTAAAGGTCTTGTGTTGTTATAACCTAAACTAAAGGTATTGTGTTGTTATAACCTAAACTAAAGGTATTGTGTTGTTATAACCTAAACTAAAGGTATTGTGTTGTTATAACCCAAACTAAAGGTATTGTGTTGTTATAACCCAAACTAAAGGTATTGTGTTGCTATAACCCAAACTAAAGGTCTTGTGTTGTTATAACCCAAACTAAAGGTATTGTGTTGTTATAACCTAAACTAAAGGTATTGTGTTGTTATAACCCAAACTAAAGGTATTGTGTTGTTATAACCTAAACTAAAGGTATTGTGTTGTTATAACCTAAACTAAAGGTATTGTGTTGTTATAACCCAAACTAAAGGTATTGTGTTGTTATAACCCAAACTAAAGGTATTGTGTTGTTATAACCCAAACTAAAGGTCTTATAACCCAAACTAAAGGTATTGTGTTGTTATAACCCAAACTAAAGGTATTGTGTTGTTATAACCCAAACTAAAGGTCTTATAACCCAAACTAAAGGTATTGTGTTGTTATAACCCAAACTAAAGGTATTGTGTTGTTATAACCCAAACTAAAGGTATTGTGTTGTTATAACCCAAACTAAAGGTCTTATAACCCAAACTAAAGGTATTGTGTTGTTATAACCCAAACTAAAGGTCTTATAACCCAAACTAAAGGTATTGTGTTGTTATAACCCAAACTAAAGGTATTGTGTTGTTATAACCCAAACTAAAGGTATTGTGTTGTTATAACCCAAACTAAAGGTATTGTGTTGTTATAACCCAAACTAAAGGTATTGTGTTGTTATAACCCAAACTAAAGGTCTTGTGTTGTTATAACCCAAACTAAAGGTATTGTGTTGTTATAACCCAAACTAAAGGTCTTATAACCCAAACTAAAGGTATTGTGTTGTTATAACCCAAACTAAAGGTATTGTGTTGTTATAACCCAAACTAAAGGTATTGTGTTGTTATAACCCAAACTAAAGGTAAAGGTCTTATAACCCAAACTAAAATTGGTTGTTATAACCCAAACTAAAGGTATTTGTTGTTATAACCCAAACTGTCTTATAACCCAAACTAAAGGTATTGTGTTGTTATAACCCAAACTAAAATTGTGTCTTATAACCCAAACTAAAGGTATTGTGTTGTTATAACCCAAACTAAAATTGGTCTTATAACCCAAACTAAAGGTATTGTGTTGTTATAACCCAAACTAAAATTGTGTTGTTATAACCCAAACTAAAGGTATTGTTGTAACCCAAACTAAAATTGTGTCTTATAACCCAAACTAAAGGTATTGTGTTGTTATTAAAGGTCTTATAACCCAAACTAAAGGTATTGTGTTGTTATAACCCAAACTAAAGGTATTGTGTTGTTATAACCCAAACTAAAGGTATTGTGTTGTTATAACCCAAACTAAAGGTATTGTGTTAAAGGTCTTATAACCCAAACTAAGGTCTTATAACCCAAACTAAAGGTATTGTGTTGTTATAACCCAAACTAAAGGTATTGTGTTGTTATAACCCAAACTAAAGGTATTGTGTTGTTATAACCCAAACTAAAGGTATTGTGTTGTTATAACCCAAACTAAAGGTCTTATAACCCAAACTAAAGGTATTGTTATAACCCAAACTAAAGGTATTGTGTTGTTATAACCCAAACTAAAATTGTGTTGTTATAACCCAAACTAAAGGTATTGTGTTGTTATAACCCAAACTAAAGGTATTGTGTTGTTATAACCCAAACTAAAGGTATTGTGTTGTTATAACCCAAACTAAAGGTATTGTGTTGTTATAACCCAAACTAAAGGTATTGTGTTGTTATAACCCAAACTAAAGGTATTGTGTTGTTATAACCCAAACTAAAGGTATTGTGTTGTTATAACCCAAACTAAAGGTATTGTGTTGTTATAACCCAAACTAAAGGTCTTGTGTTGTATAACCCAAACTAAAGGTATTGTGTTGTTATAACCCAAACTAAAGGTCTTATAACCCAAACTAAAGGTATTGTGTTGTTATAACCCAAACTAAAGGTATTGTGTTGTTATAACCCAAACTAAAGGTCTTGTGTTGTTATAACCCAAACTAAAGGTCTTATAACCAAAACTAAAGGTATTGTGTTGTTATAACCCAAACTAAAGGTCTTATAACCCAAACTAAAGGTATTGTGTTGTTATAACCCAAACTAAAGGTATTGTGTTGTTATAACCCAAACTAAAGGTATTGTGTTGTTATAACCCAAACTAAAGGTATTGTGTTGTTATAACCCAAACTAAAGGTATTGTGTTGTTATAACCCAAACTAAAGGTATTGTGTTGTTATAACCCAAACTAAAAGGTTGTTATTGTGTTGTTATAACCCAAACTAAAGGTATTGTGTTGTTATAACAAACCAAACTAAAGGTATTGTGTTGTTATAACCCAAACTAAAGGTATTGTGTTGTTATAACCCAAACTAAAATTGTGTTGTTATAACCCAAACTAAAGGTATTGTGTTGTTATAACCCAAACTAAAGGTATTGTGTTGTTATAACCCAAACTAAAGGTATTGTGTTGTTATAACCCAAACTAAAATTGTCTTGTGTATCTTATAACCCAAACTAAAGGTATTGTGTTGTTATAACCCAAACTAAAGGTATTGTGTTGTTTATAACCCAAACTAAAGGTATTGTGTTATTGTTATAACCCAAACTAAAGGTATTGTGTTGTTATAACCCAAACTAAAGGTATTGTGTTGTTATAACCCAAACTAAAGGTATTGTGTTGTTATAACCCAAACTAAAGGTCTTATAACCCAAACTAAAGTTGTTATAACCCAAACTAAAGGTATTGTGTTGTTATAACCCAAACTAAAGGTCTTATAACCCAAACTAAAGGTCTTATAACCCAAAATAAAGGTATTGTGTTGTTATAAGCCAAACTAAAGGTCTTATAACCCAAACTAAAGGTCTTGTGTTGTTATAACCCAAACTAAAGGTCTTATAACCCAAACTAAAGGTATTGTGTTGTTATAACCCAAACTAAAGGTCTTATAACCCAAACTAAAGGTCTTGTGTTGTTATAACCCAAACTAAAGGTCTTATAACCAAACAAACTGTTATAACCCAAAAGGTATTGTGTTGTTTATAACCCAAACCCAAAAAGGTATTGTGTTGTTATAACCCAAACTAAAATTGTGTTCTTATAACCCAAACTAAAGGTATTGTGTTGTTATAACCCAAACTAAAGGTATTGTGTTGTTATAACCCAAACTAAAGGTATTGTGTTGTTATAACCCAAACTAAAGGTATTGTGTTGTTATAACCCAAACTAAAATTGTGTTGTTATAACCCAAACTAAAGGTATTGTGTTGTTATAACCCAAACTAAAGGTATTGTGTTGTTATAACCCAAACTAAAGGTATTGTGTTGTTATAACCCAAACTAAAGGTCTTATAACCCAAACTAAAGGTATTGTGTTGTTATAACCCAAACTAAAAGGTTATTGTGTTGTTATAAACTAAAGGTCTTATAACCCAAACTAAAGGTATTGTGTTGTTATAACCCAAACTAAAGGTATTGTGTTGTTATAACCCAAACTAAAGGTCTTATGTTGTTATAACCCAAACTAAAGGTATTGTGTTGTTATAACCCAAACTAAAGGTCTTGTTGTTATAACCCAAACTAAAGGTATTGTGTTATAACCCAAACTAAAGGTATTGTGTTGTTATAACCCAAACTAAAGGTATTGTGTTGTTATAACCCAAACTAAAGGTATTGTGTTGTTATAACCCAAACTAAAGGTATTGTGTTGTTATAACCCAAACTAAAGGTATTGTGTTGTTATAACCCAAACTAAAGGTATTGTGTTGTTATAACCCAAACTAAAGGTATTGTGTTGTTATAACCCAAACCAAAAAGGTATTGTGTTGTTATAACCCAAACTAAAGGTATTGTGTTGTTATAACCCAAACTAAAGGTATTGTGTTGTTATAACCCAAACTAAAATTGTGTTGTTATAACCCAAACTAAAGGTATTGTGTTGTTATAACCCAAACTAAAGGTCTTATAACCCAAACTAAAGGTATTGTGTTGTTATAACCCAAACTGTTATAACCCAAACTAAAGGTATTGTGTTGTTATAACCCAAACTAAAGGTATTGTGTTGTTATAACCCAAACTAAAGGTATTGTGTTGTTATAACCCAAACTAAAGGTATTGTGTTGTTATAACCCAAACTAAAGGTATTGTGTTGTTATAACCCAAACTAAAGGTTATAACCCAAACTAAAGGTATTGTGTTGTTATAACCCAAACTAACCCAAAAAGGTATTGTGTTGTTATAACCCAAACTAAAGGTATTGTGTTGTTATAACCCAAACTAAAGGTATTGTGTTGTTATAACCCAAACTAAAGGTATTGTGTTGTTATAACCCAAACTAAAGGTCTTGTGTTGTTATAACCCAAACTAAAGGTCTTATAACCAAAACTAAAGGTATTGTGTTGTTATAACCCAAACTAAAGGTGTTGTGTTGTTATAACCCAAACTAAAGGTATTCTGTTGTTATAACCCAAACTAAAGGTATTGTGTTGTTATAACCCAAACTAAAGGTCTTATAACCCAAACTAAAGGTCTTATAACCCAAAATAAAGGTATTGTGTTGTTATAAGCCAAACTAAAGGTCTTATAACCCAAACTAAAGGTCTTGTGTTGTTATAACCCAAACTAAAGGTCTTATAACCCAAACTAAAGGTATTGTGTTGTTATAACCCAAACTAAAGGTATAGTGGTCTTATAACCCAAACTAAAGGTCTTGTTATAACCCAAACTGTTATAACCCAAACTAAAGGTCTTATAACCCAAACTAAAGGTATTGTGTTGTTATAACCCAAACTAAAGGTATTGTGTTGTTATAACCCAAACTAAAGGTATTGTGTTGTTATAACCCAAACCTTATAACAAACTAAAGGTATTGTGTTGTTATAACCCAAACTAAAGGTATTGTGTTGTTATAACCCAAACTAAAGGTATTGTGTTGTTATAACCAAACAAATTGTGTTGTTATAACCCAAACTAAAGGTATTGTGTTGTTATAACCCAAACTAAAGGTATTGTGTTGTTATAACCCAAACTAAAGGTCTTATAACCCAAACTAAAGGTATTGTGTTGTTATAACCCAAACTAAAGGTATTGTGTTGTTATAACCCAAACTAAAGGTCTTATAACCCAAACTAAAGGTATTGTGTTGTTATAACCCAAACTAAAGGTATTGTGTTGTTATAACCCAAACTAAAAGTTGTTATAACCCAAACTGTGTTGTTATAACCCAAACTAAAGGTATTGTGTTGTTATAACCCAAACTAAAGGTATTGTGTTGTTATAACCCAAACTAAAGGTATTGTGTTGTTATAACCCAAACTAAAGGTCTTATAACCCAAACTAAAGGTATTGTGTTGTTATAACCCAAACTAAAGGTATTGTGTTGTTATAACCCAAACTAAAGGTATTGTGTTGTTATAACCCAAACTAAAGGTATTGTGTTGTTATAACCCAAACTAAAGGTATTGTGTTGTTATAACCCAAACTAAAGGTATTGTGTTGTTATAACCCAAACTAAAGGTATTGTGTTGTTATAACCCAAACTAAAGGTATTGTGTTGTTATAACCCAAACTAAAGGTATTGTGTTGTTATAACCCAAACTAAAGGTCTTGTGTTGTTATAACCCAAACTAAAGGTCTTATAACCCAAACTAAAGGTATTGTGTTGTTATAACCCAAACTAAAGGTATTGTGTTGTTATAACCCAAACTAAAGGTATTGTGTTGTTATAACCCAAACTAAAGGTATTGTGTTGTTATAACCCAAACTAAAGGTATTGTGTTGTTATAACCCAAACTAAAGGTATTGTGTTGTTATAACCCAAACTAAAGGTATTGTGTTGTTATAACCCAAACTAAAGGTATTGTGTTGTTATAACCCAAACTAAAGTTATTGTGTTGTTATAACCCAAACTAAAGGTATTGTGTTGTTATAACCCAAACTAAAGGTATTGTGTTGTTATAACCCAAACTAAAGGTATTGTGTTGTTATAACCCAAACTAAAGGTATTGTTGTGTTGTTATAACCCAAACTAAAGGTATTGTGTTGTTATAACCCAAACTAAAGGTATTGTGTTGTTATAACCCAAACTAAAGGTATTGTGTTGTTATAACCCAAACTAAAGGTCTTGTGTCTTATAACCCAAACTAAAGGTATTGTGTTGTTATAACCCAACTAAAGGTCTTATAACCCAAACTAAAGGTCTTGTGTTGTTATAACCCAAACTAAAGGTCTTATAACCCAAACTAAAGGTATTGTGTTGTTATAACCCAAACTAAAGGTATTGTGTTGTTATAACCCAAACTAAAGGTATTGTGTTGTTATAACCCAAACTAAAGGTCTTATAACCCAAACTAAAGGTATTGTGTTGTTATAACCCAAACTAAAGGTCTTATAACCCAAACTAAAGGTATTGTGTTGTTATAACCCAAACTAAAGGTATTGTGTTGTTATAACCCAAACTAAAGGTATTGTGTTGTTATAACCCAAACTAAAGGTATTGTGTTGTTATAACCCAAACTAAAGGTCTTGTGTTGTTATAACCCAAACTAAAGGTCTTGTGTTGTTATAACCCAAACTAAAGGTATTGTGTTGTTATAACCCAAACTAAAGGTCTTATAACCCAAACTAAAGGTATTGTGTTGTTATAACCCAAACTAAAGGTATTCTGTTGTTATAACCCAAACTAAAGGTATTGTGTTGTTATAACCCAAACTAAAGGTCTTATAACCCAAACTAAAGGTCTTATAACCCAAAATAAAGGTATTGTGTTGTTATAAGCCAAACTAAAGGTCTTATAACCCAAACTAAAGGTCTTGTGTTGTTATAACCCAAACTAAAGGTCTTATAACCCAAACTAAAGGTATTGTGTTGTTATAACCCAAACTAAAGGTCTTATAACCCAAACTAAAGGTATTGTGTTGTTATAACCCAAACTAAAGGTCTTATAACCCAAACTAAAGGTATTGTGTTGTTATAACCCAAACTAAAGGTATTGTGTTGTTATAACCCAAACTAAAGGTCTTATAACCCAAACTAAAGGTATTGTGTTGTTATAACCCAAACTAAAGGTATTGTGTTGTTATAACCCAAACTAAAGGTATTGTGTTGTTATAACCCAAACTAAAGGTATTGTGTTGTTATAACCCAAACTAAAGGTCTTATAACCCAAACTAAAGGTATTGTGTTGTTATAACCCAAACTAAAGGTCTTATAACCCAAACTAAAGGTATTGTGTTGTTATAACCCAAACTAAAGGTCTTGTGTTGTTATAACCCAAACTAAAGGTCTTATAACCCAAACTAAAGGTATTGTGTTGTTATAACCCAAACTAAAGGTATTGTGTTGTTATAACCCAAACTAAAGGTAGTGTGTTGTTATAACCCAAACTAAAGGTATTGTGTTGTTATAACCCAAACTAAAGGTCTTGTGTTGTTATAACCCAAACTAAAGGTATTGTGTTGTTATAACCCAAACTAAAGGTCTTATAACCCAAACTAAAGGTATTGTGTTGTTATAACCCAAACTAAAGGTATTGTGTTGTTATAACCCAAACTAAAGGTCTTGTGTTGTTATAACCCAAACTAAAGGTATTGTGTTGTTATAACCCAAACTAAAGGTCTTGTGTTGTTATAACCCAAACTAAAGGTCTTGTGTTGTTATAACCCAAACTAAAGGTATTGTGTTGTTATAACCCAAACTAAAGGTCTTATAACCCAAACTAAAGGTATTGTGTTGTTATAACCCAAACTAAAGGTCTTGTGTTGTTATAACCCAAACTAAAGGTCTTATAACCCAAACTAAAGGTATTGTGTTGTTATAACCCAAACTAAAGGTATTGTGTTGTTATAACCCAAACTAAAGGTAGTGTGTTGTTATAACCCAAACTAAAGGTATTGTGTTGTTATAACCCAAACTAAAGGTATTGTGTTGTTATAACCCAAACTAAAGGTATTGTGTTGTTATAACCCAAACTAAAGGTATTGTGTTGTTATAACCCAAACTAAAGGTATTGTGTTGTTATAACTAAAGGTATTGTGTTGTTATAACCCAAACTAAAGGTATTGTGTTGTTATAACCCAAACTAAAGGTATTGTGTTGTTATAACCCAAACTAAAGGTATTGTGTTGTTATAACTAAAGGTATTGTGTTGTTAAACTAAAGGTATTGTGTTGTTATAACCCAAACTAAAGGTCTTATAACCCAAACTAAAGGTCTTGTGTTGTTATAACCCAAACTAAAGGTCTTATAACCCAAACTAAAGGTATTGTGTTGTTATAACCCAAACTAAAGGTCTTATAACCCAAACTAAAGGTCTTGTGTTGTTATAACCCAAACTAAAGGTCTTATAACCCAAACTAAAGGTATTGTGTTGTTATAACCCAAACTAAAGGTCTTATAACCCAAACTAAAGGTATTGTGTTGTTATAACCCAAACTAAAGGTCTTATAACCCAAACTAAAGGTATTGTGTTGTTATAACCCAAACTAAAGGTATTCTGTTGTTATAACCCAAACTAAAGGTATTGTGTTGTTATAACCCAAACTATTTTTTTTATTTTATATTTCACCTTTATTTAACCAGGTAGGCCAGTTGAGAACAAGTTCTCATTTGCAACTGCGACCTGGCCAAGATAAAGCATAGCAGTGTGAGCAGACAACACAGAGTTACACATGGAATAAACAATTAACAAGTCAATAACACAGTAGAAAACAAAGGGGGGAGTCTATATACAATGTGTGCAAAAGGCATGAGGAGGTAGACGAATAATTACAATTTTGCAGATTAACACTGGAGTGATAAATGATCAGATGGTCATGTACAGGTAGAGATATTAGTGTGCAAAAGAGCAAGTAAATAAATAAAAACAGTATGGGGATGAGGTAGGTGAAAATGGGTGGGCTATTTACCAATAGACTATGTACAGCAGCATCGATCGGTTAGCTGCTCAGATAGCTGATGTTTGAAGTTGGTGAGGGCGATAAAAGTCTCCAACTTCAGCGATTTTTGCAATTAGTTCCAGTCACAGGCAGCAGAGTACTGGAACGAAAGGCGGCCGAATGAGGTGTTGGCTTTAGGGATGATCAGTGAGATACACCTGCTGGATCGCGTGCTACGGATGGGTGTTGCCATCGTGACCAGTGAACTGAGAAAAGGCGGAGCTTTACCTAGCATGGACTTGTAGATGACCTGGAGCCAGTGCGTCTGGCGACGAATATGTAACGAGGGCCAGCCGACTAGAGCATACAGGTCGCAGTGGTGGGTGGTATAAGGTGCTTTAGTGACAAAACGGATGGCACTGTGATAGACTGCATCCAGTTTGCTGAGTAGAGTGTTGGAAGCCATTTTGTAGATGACATCGCCGAAGTCGAGGATCGGAAGGATAGTCAGTTTTACTAGGGTAAGCTTGGCGGCGTGAGTGAAGGAGGCTTTGTTGCGGAATAGAAAGCCGACTCTTGATTTGATTTTCGATTGGAGATGTTTGATATGAGTCTGGAAGGAGAGTTTGCAGTCTAGCCAGACACCTAGGTACCTATAGATGTCCACATATTCAAGGTCGGAACCATCCAGGGTGGTGATGCTAGTCGGGCATGCGGGTGCAGGCAGCGATCGGTTGAAAAGCATGCATTTGGTTTTACTAGCGTTTAAGAGCAGTTGGAGGCCACGGAAGGAGTGTTGTATGGCATTGAAGATTGTTTGGAGGTTAGATAGCACAGTGTCCAATGACGGGCCGAAAGTATATAGAATGGTGTCGTCTGCGTAGAGGTGGATCAGGGAATCGCCCGCAGCAAGAGCAACATCATTGATATATACAGAGAAAAGAGTCGGCCCGAGAATTGAACCCTGTGGCACCCCCATAGAGACTGCCAGAGGACCGGACAGCATGCCCTCCGATTTGACACACTGAACTCTGTCTGCAAAGTAATTGGTGAACCAGGCAAGGCAGTCATCCGAAAAACCGAGGCTACAGAGTCTGCCGATAAGAATATGGTGATTGACAGAGTCGAAAGCCTTGGCAAGGTCAATGAAGACGGCTGCACAGTACTGTCTTTTATCGATGGCGGTTATGATATCGTTTAGTACCTTGAGTGTGGCTGAGGTGCACCCGTGGCCGGCTCGGAAACCAGATTGCACAGCGGAGAAGGTACGGTGGGATTCGAGATGGTCAGTGACTTGTTTGTTGACTTGGCTTTCGAAGACCTTAGATAGGCAGGGCAGGATGGATATGGGTCTGTAACAGTTTGGGTCCAGGGTGTCTCCCCCTTTGAATAGGGGGATGACTGCGGCAGCTTTCCAATCCTTGGGGATCTCAGACGATATGAAAGAGAGGTTGAACAGGCTGGTAATAGGGGTTGCGACAATGGCGGCGGAAAGTTTCAGAAATAGGGGGTCCAGATTGTCAAGCCCAGCTGATTTGTACGGGTCCAGGTTTTGCAGCTCTTTCAGAACATCTGCTATCTGGATTTGGGTAAAGGAGAACCTGGAGAGGCTTGGGCGAGGAGCTGCCGGGGGCGGAGCTGTTGGCCGAGGTTGGAGTAGCCAGGCGGAAGGCATGGCCAGCCGTTGAGAAATGCTTATTGAAGTTTTCGATAATCATGGATTTATCGGTGGTGACCGTGTTACCTAGCCTCAGTGCAGTGGGCAGCTGGGAGGAGGTGCTCTTGTTCTCCATGGACTTCACAGTGTCCCAGAACTTTTTGGAGTTGCAGCTACAGGATGCAAACTTCTGCCTGAAGAAGCTGGCCTTAGCTTTCCTGACTGACTGCGTGTATTGGTTCCGGACTTCCCTGAACAGTTGCATATCCCGGGGACTATTCGATGCTATTGCAATCCGCCACAGGATGTTTTTGTGCTGGTCGAGGGCAGTCAGGTCTGGGGTGAACCAAGGACTGTATCTGTTCTTAGTTCTGCATTTTTTGAACGGAGCATGCTTATCTAAAATGGTGAGGAAGTTACTTTTAAAGAATGACCAGGCATCCTCAACTGACGGGATGAGGTCAATGTCCTTCCAGGGTACCCGGGCCAGGTCGATTAGAAAGGCCTGTTCACAGAAGTGTTATAGTGAGCGTTTGACAGTGATGAGGGGTGGTCGTTTGACTGCGGCTCCGTAACGGATACAGGCAATGAGGCAGTGAACGCTGAGATCCTGGTTGAAGACAGCGGAGGTGTATTTGGAGGGCCAGTTGGTCAGGATGACGTCTATGAGGGTGCCCTTGTTTACAGAGTTAGGGTTGTACCTGGTGGGTTCCTTGATGATTTGTGTGAGATTGAGGGCATCTAGCTTAGATTGTAGGACTGGCGGGGTGTTAAGCATATCCCAGTTTAGGTCACCTAACAGAACAAACTCTGAGGCTAGATGGGGGCGATCAATTCACAAATGGTGTCCAGGGCACAGCTGGGAGCTGAGGGGGTCGGTAGCAGGCGGCAACAGTGAGAGACTTATTTCTGGAGAGAGTAATTTTCAAAATTAGTAGTTCGAACTGTTTGGGTATGGACCTGGAAAGTATGACATTACTTTGCAGGCTATCTCTGCAGTAGACTGCAACTCCTCCCCCTTTGGCAGTTCTATCTTGACGGAAGATATTATAGTTGGGTATGGAAATCTCTGAATTTTGGTGGCCTTCCTGAGCCAGGATTCAGACACAGCAAGGACATCAGGGTTAGCAGAGTGTGCTAGAGCAGTGAGTAAAACAAACTTAGGGAGGAGGCTTCTGATGTTGACATGCATGAAACCAAGGCTTTTTCGATCACAGAAGTCAACAAATGAGGGTGCCTGGGGACATGCAGGGCCTGGGTTTACCTCCACATCACCTGCGGAACAGAGAAGGAGTAGTATGAGGGTGCGGCTAAAGGCTATCAAAACTGGTCGCCTAGAGCGTTGGGGACAGAGAATAAGAGGAGCAGGTTTCTGGGCATGGTAGAATATATTCAGGGCATAATGCGCAGACAGGGGTATGGTGGGGTGCGGGTACAGCGGGGGTAAGCCCAGGCACTGGGTGATGATGAGAGAGGTTGTGTCTCTGGACATGCTGGTTGTAATGGGTGAGGTCACCGCATGTGTGGGAGGTGGGACAAAGGAGTTATCAGGGGTATGAAGAGTAGAACTAGGGGCTCCATTGTGAACTAGAACAATGATAACTAACCTGAGCAACAGTATACAAGGCATATTGACATTTGAGAGAGACATACAGCGAGGCATACAGTAATCACAGGTGTTGAATTGGGAAAGCTAGCTTAAACAGTAGGTGAGACAACAGCTAATCAGCTAGCACAACAACAGCAGGTAAAATGGCGTTGACTAGGCAACGGGGCCGACAGATAAAACATAAACAAGCAGAATGGAGTACCGTGATTAATGAACAGTCCAGCATGCATCAGCTATGTAGCCAAGAGATCAGTGTCCAGGGGGCAGCGGTGGATGGGGCAGGGAAGCTGGACTGGCGAGTGTTATCCAGGTTGAAAAAAAAGTTAACAATGACTAAATAGCTTGTAGCTAGTTAGCTGGTTAGCTTCTGGAGGTTCTTGAGTGTGTTCTAAAAAATAAAAAATAATAGCGATTCCGTATCACATTGGGTGAGGCAGGTTTCCGGAAAGGTATAAACAGATTCAAAATCAAGAAGAGATAGAAAGTAAATATGGTCTAAAGGTCTTATAACCCAAACTAAAGGTCTTATAACCCAAACTAAAGGTATTGTGTTGTTATAACCCAAACTAAAGGTCTTATAACCCAAACTAAAGGTCTTGTGTTGTTATAACCCAAACTAAAGGTCTTATAACCCAAACTAAAGGTATTGTGTTGTTATAACCCAAACTAAAGGTCTTATAACCCAAACTAAAGGTCTTGTGTTGTTATAACCCAAACTAAAGGTCTTATAACCCAAACTAAAGGTATTGTGTTGTTATAACCCAAACTAAAGGTATTGTGTTGTTATAACCCAAACTAAAGGTATTGTGTTGTTATAACCCAAACTAAAGGTCTTATAACCCAAACTAAAGGTATTGTGTTGTTATAACCCAAACTAAAGGTATTGTGTTGTTATAACCCAAACTAAAGGTCTTGTGTTGTTATAACCCAAACTAAAGGTCTTATAACCCAAACTAAAGGTATTGTGTTGTTATAACCCAAACTAAAGGTCTTATAACCCAAACTAAAGGTTTTATAACCCAAACTAAAGGTCTTATAACCCAAACTAAAGGTATTGTGTTGTTATAACCCAAACTAAAGGTCTTGGAGGAAGCCAAATGTCGTCAAAGACTTCCTGTAGCAAGATGATCATAGGGCATACTTTAGCTATACACGATCTCTTCGTAGGTTCTAATCTAAACACAGTGCGTGTTGACAGACAAACGACAGACACAGATACACACATAGTCATGTGGTCCTGTGGTCCTAATCTACAGCTGCTGTAGCTGTGGTCCTAATCTGCAGCAGCTGTAGCTATGGTCCTAATCTACAGCAGTTGTAGCTGTGGTCCTAATCTACAGCAGCTGTAGCTGTGGTCCTAATCTACAGCAGCTGTAGCTGTGGTCCTAATCTACAGCAGCTGTAGCTGTGGTCCTAATCTACAGCAGCTGTAGCTGTGGTCCTAATCTACAGCAGCTGTAGCTGTGGTAATCTACAGCAGCTGTAGCTGTCCTAATCTACAGCAGCTGTAGCCTAATCTACAGCAGCTGTAGCTGTGGTCCTAATCTACAGCAGCTGTAGCTGTGGTCCTAATCTACAGCAGCTGTAGCTGTGGTCCTAATCTACAGCAGCTGTAGCTGTGGTCCTAATCTACAGCAGCTGTAGCTGTGGTCCTAATCTACAGCAGCTGTAGCTGTGGTCCTAATCTACAGCAGCTGTAGCTGTGGTCCTAATCTACAGCAGCTGTAGCTGTGGTCCTAATCTACAGCAGCTGTAGCTGTCGTCCTTTTTATTTGTGTTGTTGGTAATTTATTTTTTTACTTATTTTGTACATAATGTTGCTGCTACCGTCTCTTATGACCTAAAAATATCTTCTGGACATCTGGACTGCGATTACTCACCACAGACTTGCAGAATAATTGATTTCCTTTAACGAGTCTGAAGAGGCTGACATGAACAATGTACTGCTTTCTCGCGAACAGGCCCAGATCCACGTGGTTTTGGTGAAGAGGAGGTGGAGAAAAAGGGTCCCGAGGAGGATCGTAGGCGATCGGAAAAAACCCCACTTCCTTCCATTCTAGTAAATGTGCCATCTTCAGACAACTTCTACTACTAATACTAAATACTACTACTACTACTACTACTACTACTACTACTACTACTACTACTACTACTACTACTACTGCTACTACTACTACTACTACTACTGCTACTACTACTACTACTACTACTACCACTACTACTACTACTACTACTACCACTACTACTACTACTACTACTATTACTACTACTACTACTACCACTACTACTACTACTACTACTAATACTACTACTAATACTATAACTCTTCTAATAACAATAATAATAATAACAAATAATAATATGACTAATAATACTACTACTAAAAATACTAATACTACTAATACCACTAGTAATAATACTACTACTACTAATACTACTACTACTAATAATAATAATAATCCTAATACTACTA